>NW_027453929.1:0-120861 GCF_040206685.1 Ascaphus truei | reverse complement strand
TACTCCTCTGCCTCCAGTCATTTGCATGGGAGGGAGGAGCTGCTTGCTCTCTCTCTCCCTCTTTCTCCCTCTCTCTCCTCTACCTCTCTCCCTCCCTCTCTCTTTTAGAAGCTTTACACCTGCCATCCTGCCTACAGTATGTGATGATATCACAATGTCTCTCTTACATCACAGACAGGCTGACATCATCACACAGGCTGGCGGCCAGCAAGAGACAGAAATGCAGATAGAGACACACTGACAAATACATACACTGTAGGCACAGGCACCATGCGGCTTCTGCACCATAAAAGTTCATTTGAATCAAAAATAATGTCATCTTTTAAGTGAGGCGCTATTGAAATCTTGGGGGTCTAAGTGTCAAGACAATCTTGACATAAAACGGAGCATCATTTTCAATCATTCAATAATGATGTGGTTTTGGATGACAGTATTCTATGAGATATCATGGGAAAATAATAGGAGACATAATGGAAATACAGTATCGTCCAATTTGTGACCATAATGGGAATATACATAGCGCTTCCTTCACAGGAAATAATACATGTGACATAACGGGAATGTAGTAAGTATGTGGGTTTGGCTGGGATTATCCTACATCCTGCAGGGATATAATAACTGGGAAAACGCTATATTTGATACCGCCACGTTGTGGGATGAGCGAGTAAACATTGCATGTCATTTCCCAGAATCCCTTGCTGCAGTGGGAGCACTGTATGCTACTGTACTGTAGGTGATAATGGTTGAAATATATATATATATATATATATATAGATATATATCTATATATATATATATATATATATATATATATATATATATATATATATATACATACACATCAACCAGTACAATAATTTAAAAGGGGGGAATTAAAATGGTTGAAGTGGATAATGACAAGTATATACCGATCCAAAAAAACAACTCCTGAGCATGTATGTACTGCTTACATGGATGTACTATTAGCATGTACAGTGTTGTTTGTTACTGCAGTTACCAATTTATTTCCATTTTAAATATTTAATTTCTCTGAAATGGTGCAAGCAAATTGTATGAAAAGTTGCAAACGAATACATGAATGTTTTGTATCCAGAGTCAGGGGGATGAGATGAGATGGGGTCATGTTCATACAGTATTTGAACTGTACATTACTAAAAGAAGGCTTTTTTTCTATGCAGATACAGTATAGTGTTTCAAACACATGCTATACACACGTACACACACATACACATACACACACACACACACACACACACACACACACACACGAGGTAATGTAAAGATGTGGGTGAACAGAGCGAAAAAGATTGTACTAGAAACGCTTATTAACATCAAAGGAATGGGCCTAAAGCAAAAGTTTGAACAGCAGCAGCAGCTGCAGTACCCCTGATATCTATGGATGGGACAGATACCCCCTGCAGACGCACGCACGCACGCACGCACACACACACACACACACACACAGGGAGGGGTCTGTAGTGTGACAGAGCACACCAGCTACGCCACCAGGCACTCCTTCTTGAATTAAAATAAAACTATCTCCTTACCTCTTTCTGGATGCCCCCTCTTTACCAACAAGAGGGACAGGACCAGCTCTCCTCAGCTTCCATTTTCCTCTTCCTTTCCTCTCTCCCTTGAAAACTTTCTGCACCTGAGACAGTGGGAGGGAGGGAGATAGAGCATGAAACAGCACCCCAAATCCTGTCCCATTACAAGCAGCACAGGCTTCTGTCCCTCTACTCCTCTGCCTCCAGTCATTTGCATGGGAGGGAGGAGCTGCTTGCTCTCTCTCTCCCTCTTTCTCCCTCTCTCTCCTCTACCTCTCTCCCTCCCTCTCTCTTTTAGAAGCTTTACACCTGCCATCCTGCCTACAGTATGTGATGATATCACAATGTCTCTCTTACATCACAGACAGGCTGACATCATCACACAGGCTGGCGGCCAGCAAGAGACAGAAATGCAGATAGAGACACACTGACAAATACATACACTGTAGGCACAGGCACCATGCGGCTTCTGCACCATAAAAGTTCATTTGAATCAAAAATAATGTCATCTTTTAAGTGAGGCGCTATTGAAATCTTGGGGGTCTAAGTGTCAAGACAATCTTGACATAAAACGGAGCATCATTTTCAATCATTCAATAATGATGTGGTTTTGGATGACAGTATTCTATGAGATATCATGGGAAAATAATAGGAGACATAATGGAAATACAGTATCGTCCAATTTGTGACCATAATGGGAATATACATAGCGCTTCCTTCACAGGAAATAATACATGTGACATAACGGGAATGTAGTAAGTATGTGGGTTTGGCTGGGATTATCCTACATCCTGCAGGGATATAATAACTGGGAAAACGCTATATTTGATACCGCCACGTTGTGGGATGAGCGAGTAAACATTGCATGTCATTTCCCAGAATCCCTTGCTGCAGTGGGAGCACTGTATGCTACTGTACTGTAGGTGATAATGGTTGAAATATATATATATATATATATATATAGATATATATCTATATATATATATATATATATATATATATATATATATATATATATATATACATACACATCAACCAGTACAATAATTTAAAAGGGGGGAATTAAAATGGTTGAAGTGGATAATGACAAGTATATACCGATCCAAAAAAACAACTCCTGAGCATGTATGTACTGCTTACATGGATGTACTATTAGCATGTACAGTGTTGTTTGTTACTGCAGTTACCAATTTATTTCCATTTTAAATATTTAATTTCTCTGAAATGGTGCAAGCAAATTGTATGAAAAGTTGCAAACGAATACATGAATGTTTTGTATCCAGAGTCAGGGGGATGAGATGAGATGGGGTCATGTTCATACAGTATTTGAACTGTACATTACTAAAAGAAGGCTTTTTTTCTATGCAGATACAGTATAGTGTTTCAAACACATGCTATACACACGTACACACACATACACATACACACACACACACACACACACACACACACACACACGAGGTAATGTAAAGATGTGGGTGAACAGAGCGAAAAAGATTGTACTAGAAACGCTTATTAACATCAAAGGAATGGGCCTAAAGCAAAAGTTTGAACAGCAGCAGCAGCTGCAGTACCCCTGATATCTATGGATGGGACAGATACCCCCTGCAGACGCACGCACGCACGCACGCACACACACACACACACACACACAGGGAGGGGTCTGTAGTGTGACAGAGCACACCAGCTACGCCACCAGGCACTCCTTCTTGAATTAAAATAAAACTATCTCCTTACCTCTTTCTGGATGCCCCCTCTTTACCAACAAGAGGGACAGGACCAGCTCTCCTCAGCTTCCATTTTCCTCTTCCTTTCCTCTCTCCCTTGAAAACTTTCTGCACCTGAGACAGTGGGAGGGAGGGAGATAGAGCATGAAACAGCACCCCAAATCCTGTCCCATTACAAGCAGCACAGGCTTCTGTCCCTCTACTCCTCTGCCTCCAGTCATTTGCATGGGAGGGAGGAGCTGCTTGCTCTCTCTCTCCCTCTTTCTCCCTCTCTCTCCTCTACCTCTCTCCCTCCCTCTCTCTTTTAGAAGCTTTACACCTGCCATCCTGCCTACAGTATGTGATGATATCACAATGTCTCTCTTACATCACAGACAGGCTGACATCATCACACAGGCTGGCGGCCAGCAAGAGACAGAAATGCAGATAGAGACACACTGACAAATACATACACTGTAGGCACAGGCACCATGCGGCTTCTGCACCATAAAAGTTCATTTGAATCAAAAATAATGTCATCTTTTAAGTGAGGCGCTATTGAAATCTTGGGGGTCTAAGTGTCAAGACAATCTTGACATAAAACGGAGCATCATTTTCAATCATTCAATAATGATGTGGTTTTGGATGACAGTATTCTATGAGATATCATGGGAAAATAATAGGAGACATAATGGAAATACAGTATCGTCCAATTTGTGACCATAATGGGAATATACATAGCGCTTCCTTCACAGGAAATAATACATGTGACATAACGGGAATGTAGTAAGTATGTGGGTTTGGCTGGGATTATCCTACATCCTGCAGGGATATAATAACTGGGAAAACGCTATATTTGATACCGCCACGTTGTGGGATGAGCGAGTAAACATTGCATGTCATTTCCCAGAATCCCTTGCTGCAGTGGGAGCACTGTATGCTACTGTACTGTAGGTGATAATGGTTGAAATATATATATATATATATATATATAGATATATATCTATATATATATATATATATATATATATATATATATATATATATATATATACATACACATCAACCAGTACAATAATTTAAAAGGGGGGAATTAAAATGGTTGAAGTGGATAATGACAAGTATATACCGATCCAAAAAAACAACTCCTGAGCATGTATGTACTGCTTACATGGATGTACTATTAGCATGTACAGTGTTGTTTGTTACTGCAGTTACCAATTTATTTCCATTTTAAATATTTAATTTCTCTGAAATGGTGCAAGCAAATTGTATGAAAAGTTGCAAACGAATACATGAATGTTTTGTATCCAGAGTCAGGGGGATGAGATGAGATGGGGTCATGTTCATACAGTATTTGAACTGTACATTACTAAAAGAAGGCTTTTTTTCTATGCAGATACAGTATAGTGTTTCAAACACATGCTATACACACGTACACACACATACACATACACACACACACACACACACACACACACACACACACGAGGTAATGTAAAGATGTGGGTGAACAGAGCGAAAAAGATTGTACTAGAAACGCTTATTAACATCAAAGGAATGGGCCTAAAGCAAAAGTTTGAACAGCAGCAGCAGCTGCAGTACCCCTGATATCTATGGATGGGACAGATACCCCCTGCAGACGCACGCACGCACGCACGCACACACACACACACACACAGGGAGGGGTCTGTAGTGTGACAGAGCACACCAGCTACGCCACCAGGCACTCCTTCTTGAATTAAAATAAAACTATCTCCTTACCTCTTTCTGGATGCCCCCTCTTTACCAACAAGAGGGACAGGACCAGCTCTCCTCAGCTTCCATTTTCCTCTTCCTTTCCTCTCTCCCTTGAAAACTTTCTGCACCTGAGACAGTGGGAGGGAGGGAGATAGAGCATGAAACAGCACCCCAAATCCTGTCCCATTACAAGCAGCACAGGCTTCTGTCCCTCTACTCCTCTGCCTCCAGTCATTTGCATGGGAGGGAGGAGCTGCTTGCTCTCTCTCTCCCTCTTTCTCCCTCTCTCTCCTCTACCTCTCTCCCTCCCTCTCTCTTTTAGAAGCTTTACACCTGCCATCCTGCCTACAGTATGTGATGATATCACAATGTCTCTCTTACATCACAGACAGGCTGACATCATCACACAGGCTGGCGGCCAGCAAGAGACAGAAATGCAGATAGAGACACACTGACAAATACATACACTGTAGGCACAGGCACCATGCGGCTTCTGCACCATAAAAGTTCATTTGAATCAAAAATAATGTCATCTTTTAAGTGAGGCGCTATTGAAATCTTGGGGGTCTAAGTGTCAAGACAATCTTGACATAAAACGGAGCATCATTTTCAATCATTCAATAATGATGTGGTTTTGGATGACAGTATTCTATGAGATATCATGGGAAAATAATAGGAGACATAATGGAAATACAGTATCGTCCAATTTGTGACCATAATGGGAATATACATAGCGCTTCCTTCACAGGAAATAATACATGTGACATAACGGGAATGTAGTAAGTATGTGGGTTTGGCTGGGATTATCCTACATCCTGCAGGGATATAATAACTGGGAAAACGCTATATTTGATACCGCCACGTTGTGGGATGAGCGAGTAAACATTGCATGTCATTTCCCAGAATCCCTTGCTGCAGTGGGAGCACTGTATGCTACTGTACTGTAGGTGATAATGGTTGAAATATATATATATATATATATATATAGATATATATCTATATATATATATATATATATATATATATATATATATATATATATATACATACACATCAACCAGTACAATAATTTAAAAGGGGGGAATTAAAATGGTTGAAGTGGATAATGACAAGTATATACCGATCCAAAAAAACAACTCCTGAGCATGTATGTACTGCTTACATGGATGTACTATTAGCATGTACAGTGTTGTTTGTTACTGCAGTTACCAATTTATTTCCATTTTAAATATTTAATTTCTCTGAAATGGTGCAAGCAAATTGTATGAAAAGTTGCAAACGAATACATGAATGTTTTGTATCCAGAGTCAGGGGGATGAGATGAGATGGGGTCATGTTCATACAGTATTTGAACTGTACATTACTAAAAGAAGGCTTTTTTTCTATGCAGATACAGTATAGTGTTTCAAACACATGCTATACACACGTACACACACATACACATACACACACACACACACACACACACACACACACACACGAGGTAATGTAAAGATGTGGGTGAACAGAGCGAAAAAGATTGTACTAGAAACGCTTATTAACATCAAAGGAATGGGCCTAAAGCAAAAGTTTGAACAGCAGCAGCAGCTGCAGTACCCCTGATATCTATGGATGGGACAGATACCCCCTGCAGACGCACGCACGCACGCACGCACACACACACACACACACACACAGGGAGGGGTCTGTAGTGTGACAGAGCACACCAGCTACGCCACCAGGCACTCCTTCTTGAATTAAAATAAAACTATCTCCTTACCTCTTTCTGGATGCCCCCTCTTTACCAACAAGAGGGACAGGACCAGCTCTCCTCAGCTTCCATTTTCCTCTTCCTTTCCTCTCTCCCTTGAAAACTTTCTGCACCTGAGACAGTGGGAGGGAGGGAGATAGAGCATGAAACAGCACCCCAAATCCTGTCCCATTACAAGCAGCACAGGCTTCTGTCCCTCTACTCCTCTGCCTCCAGTCATTTGCATGGGAGGGAGGAGCTGCTTGCTCTCTCTCTCCCTCTTTCTCCCTCTCTCTCCTCTACCTCTCTCCCTCCCTCTCTCTTTTAGAAGCTTTACACCTGCCATCCTGCCTACAGTATGTGATGATATCACAATGTCTCTCTTACATCACAGACAGGCTGACATCATCACACAGGCTGGCGGCCAGCAAGAGACAGAAATGCAGATAGAGACACACTGACAAATACATACACTGTAGGCACAGGCACCATGCGGCTTCTGCACCATAAAAGTTCATTTGAATCAAAAATAATGTCATCTTTTAAGTGAGGCGCTATTGAAATCTTGGGGGTCTAAGTGTCAAGACAATCTTGACATAAAACGGAGCATCATTTTCAATCATTCAATAATGATGTGGTTTTGGATGACAGTATTCTATGAGATATCATGGGAAAATAATAGGAGACATAATGGAAATACAGTATCGTCCAATTTGTGACCATAATGGGAATATACATAGCGCTTCCTTCACAGGAAATAATACATGTGACATAACGGGAATGTAGTAAGTATGTGGGTTTGGCTGGGATTATCCTACATCCTGCAGGGATATAATAACTGGGAAAACGCTATATTTGATACCGCCACGTTGTGGGATGAGCGAGTAAACATTGCATGTCATTTCCCAGAATCCCTTGCTGCAGTGGGAGCACTGTATGCTACTGTACTGTAGGTGATAATGGTTGAAATATATATATATATATATATATATAGATATATATCTATATATATATATATATATATATATATATATATATATATATATATATATACATACACATCAACCAGTACAATAATTTAAAAGGGGGGAATTAAAATGGTTGAAGTGGATAATGACAAGTATATACCGATCCAAAAAAACAACTCCTGAGCATGTATGTACTGCTTACATGGATGTACTATTAGCATGTACAGTGTTGTTTGTTACTGCAGTTACCAATTTATTTCCATTTTAAATATTTAATTTCTCTGAAATGGTGCAAGCAAATTGTATGAAAAGTTGCAAACGAATACATGAATGTTTTGTATCCAGAGTCAGGGGGATGAGATGAGATGGGGTCATGTTCATACAGTATTTGAACTGTACATTACTAAAAGAAGGCTTTTTTTCTATGCAGATACAGTATAGTGTTTCAAACACATGCTATACACACGTACACACACATACACATACACACACACACACACACACACACACACACACACACGAGGTAATGTAAAGATGTGGGTGAACAGAGCGAAAAAGATTGTACTAGAAACGCTTATTAACATCAAAGGAATGGGCCTAAAGCAAAAGTTTGAACAGCAGCAGCAGCTGCAGTACCCCTGATATCTATGGATGGGACAGATACCCCCTGCAGACGCACGCACGCACGCACGCACACACACACACACACACACACAGGGAGGGGTCTGTAGTGTGACAGAGCACACCAGCTACGCCACCAGGCACTCCTTCTTGAATTAAAATAAAACTATCTCCTTACCTCTTTCTGGATGCCCCCTCTTTACCAACAAGAGGGACAGGACCAGCTCTCCTCAGCTTCCATTTTCCTCTTCCTTTCCTCTCTCCCTTGAAAACTTTCTGCACCTGAGACAGTGGGAGGGAGGGAGATAGAGCATGAAACAGCACCCCAAATCCTGTCCCATTACAAGCAGCACAGGCTTCTGTCCCTCTACTCCTCTGCCTCCAGTCATTTGCATGGGAGGGAGGAGCTGCTTGCTCTCTCTCTCCCTCTTTCTCCCTCTCTCTCCTCTACCTCTCTCCCTCCCTCTCTCTTTTAGAAGCTTTACACCTGCCATCCTGCCTACAGTATGTGATGATATCACAATGTCTCTCTTACATCACAGACAGGCTGACATCATCACACAGGCTGGCGGCCAGCAAGAGACAGAAATGCAGATAGAGACACACTGACAAATACATACACTGTAGGCACAGGCACCATGCGGCTTCTGCACCATAAAAGTTCATTTGAATCAAAAATAATGTCATCTTTTAAGTGAGGCGCTATTGAAATCTTGGGGGTCTAAGTGTCAAGACAATCTTGACATAAAACGGAGCATCATTTTCAATCATTCAATAATGATGTGGTTTTGGATGACAGTATTCTATGAGATATCATGGGAAAATAATAGGAGACATAATGGAAATACAGTATCGTCCAATTTGTGACCATAATGGGAATATACATAGCGCTTCCTTCACAGGAAATAATACATGTGACATAACGGGAATGTAGTAAGTATGTGGGTTTGGCTGGGATTATCCTACATCCTGCAGGGATATAATAACTGGGAAAACGCTATATTTGATACCGCCACGTTGTGGGATGAGCGAGTAAACATTGCATGTCATTTCCCAGAATCCCTTGCTGCAGTGGGAGCACTGTATGCTACTGTACTGTAGGTGATAATGGTTGAAATATATATATATATATATATATATAGATATATATCTATATATATATATATATATATATATATATATATATATATATATATATATACATACACATCAACCAGTACAATAATTTAAAAGGGGGGAATTAAAATGGTTGAAGTGGATAATGACAAGTATATACCGATCCAAAAAAACAACTCCTGAGCATGTATGTACTGCTTACATGGATGTACTATTAGCATGTACAGTGTTGTTTGTTACTGCAGTTACCAATTTATTTCCATTTTAAATATTTAATTTCTCTGAAATGGTGCAAGCAAATTGTATGAAAAGTTGCAAACGAATACATGAATGTTTTGTATCCAGAGTCAGGGGGATGAGATGAGATGGGGTCATGTTCATACAGTATTTGAACTGTACATTACTAAAAGAAGGCTTTTTTTCTATGCAGATACAGTATAGTGTTTCAAACACATGCTATACACACGTACACACACATACACATACACACACACACACACACACACACACACACACACACGAGGTAATGTAAAGATGTGGGTGAACAGAGCGAAAAAGATTGTACTAGAAACGCTTATTAACATCAAAGGAATGGGCCTAAAGCAAAAGTTTGAACAGCAGCAGCAGCTGCAGTACCCCTGATATCTATGGATGGGACAGATACCCCCTGCAGACGCACGCACGCACGCACGCACACACACACACACACACAGGGAGGGGTCTGTAGTGTGACAGAGCACACCAGCTACGCCACCAGGCACTCCTTCTTGAATTAAAATAAAACTATCTCCTTACCTCTTTCTGGATGCCCCCTCTTTACCAACAAGAGGGACAGGACCAGCTCTCCTCAGCTTCCATTTTCCTCTTCCTTTCCTCTCTCCCTTGAAAACTTTCTGCACCTGAGACAGTGGGAGGGAGGGAGATAGAGCATGAAACAGCACCCCAAATCCTGTCCCATTACAAGCAGCACAGGCTTCTGTCCCTCTACTCCTCTGCCTCCAGTCATTTGCATGGGAGGGAGGAGCTGCTTGCTCTCTCTCTCCCTCTTTCTCCCTCTCTCTCCTCTACCTCTCTCCCTCCCTCTCTCTTTTAGAAGCTTTACACCTGCCATCCTGCCTACAGTATGTGATGATATCACAATGTCTCTCTTACATCACAGACAGGCTGACATCATCACACAGGCTGGCGGCCAGCAAGAGACAGAAATGCAGATAGAGACACACTGACAAATACATACACTGTAGGCACAGGCACCATGCGGCTTCTGCACCATAAAAGTTCATTTGAATCAAAAATAATGTCATCTTTTAAGTGAGGCGCTATTGAAATCTTGGGGGTCTAAGTGTCAAGACAATCTTGACATAAAACGGAGCATCATTTTCAATCATTCAATAATGATGTGGTTTTGGATGACAGTATTCTATGAGATATCATGGGAAAATAATAGGAGACATAATGGAAATACAGTATCGTCCAATTTGTGACCATAATGGGAATATACATAGCGCTTCCTTCACAGGAAATAATACATGTGACATAACGGGAATGTAGTAAGTATGTGGGTTTGGCTGGGATTATCCTACATCCTGCAGGGATATAATAACTGGGAAAACGCTATATTTGATACCGCCACGTTGTGGGATGAGCGAGTAAACATTGCATGTCATTTCCCAGAATCCCTTGCTGCAGTGGGAGCACTGTATGCTACTGTACTGTAGGTGATAATGGTTGAAATATATATATATATATATATATATAGATATATATCTATATATATATATATATATATATATATATATATATATATATATATATATATATACATACACATCAACCAGTACAATAATTTAAAAGGGGGGAATTAAAATGGTTGAAGTGGATAATGACAAGTATATACCGATCCAAAAAAACAACTCCTGAGCATGTATGTACTGCTTACATGGATGTACTATTAGCATGTACAGTGTTGTTTGTTACTGCAGTTACCAATTTATTTCCATTTTAAATATTTAATTTCTCTGAAATGGTGCAAGCAAATTGTATGAAAAGTTGCAAACGAATACATGAATGTTTTGTATCCAGAGTCAGGGGGATGAGATGAGATGGGGTCATGTTCATACAGTATTTGAACTGTACATTACTAAAAGAAGGCTTTTTTTCTATGCAGATACAGTATAGTGTTTCAAACACATGCTATACACACGTACACACACATACACATACACACACACACACACACACACACACACACACACACGAGGTAATGTAAAGATGTGGGTGAACAGAGCGAAAAAGATTGTACTAGAAACGCTTATTAACATCAAAGGAATGGGCCTAAAGCAAAAGTTTGAACAGCAGCAGCAGCTGCAGTACCCCTGATATCTATGGATGGGACAGATACCCCCTGCAGACGCACGCACGCACGCACGCACACACACACACACACACAGGGAGGGGTCTGTAGTGTGACAGAGCACACCAGCTACGCCACCAGGCACTCCTTCTTGAATTAAAATAAAACTATCTCCTTACCTCTTTCTGGATGCCCCCTCTTTACCAACAAGAGGGACAGGACCAGCTCTCCTCAGCTTCCATTTTCCTCTTCCTTTCCTCTCTCCCTTGAAAACTTTCTGCACCTGAGACAGTGGGAGGGAGGGAGATAGAGCATGAAACAGCACCCCAAATCCTGTCCCATTACAAGCAGCACAGGCTTCTGTCCCTCTACTCCTCTGCCTCCAGTCATTTGCATGGGAGGGAGGAGCTGCTTGCTCTCTCTCTCCCTCTTTCTCCCTCTCTCTCCTCTACCTCTCTCCCTCCCTCTCTCTTTTAGAAGCTTTACACCTGCCATCCTGCCTACAGTATGTGATGATATCACAATGTCTCTCTTACATCACAGACAGGCTGACATCATCACACAGGCTGGCGGCCAGCAAGAGACAGAAATGCAGATAGAGACACACTGACAAATACATACACTGTAGGCACAGGCACCATGCGGCTTCTGCACCATAAAAGTTCATTTGAATCAAAAATAATGTCATCTTTTAAGTGAGGCGCTATTGAAATCTTGGGGGTCTAAGTGTCAAGACAATCTTGACATAAAACGGAGCATCATTTTCAATCATTCAATAATGATGTGGTTTTGGATGACAGTATTCTATGAGATATCATGGGAAAATAATAGGAGACATAATGGAAATACAGTATCGTCCAATTTGTGACCATAATGGGAATATACATAGCGCTTCCTTCACAGGAAATAATACATGTGACATAACGGGAATGTAGTAAGTATGTGGGTTTGGCTGGGATTATCCTACATCCTGCAGGGATATAATAACTGGGAAAACGCTATATTTGATACCGCCACGTTGTGGGATGAGCGAGTAAACATTGCATGTCATTTCCCAGAATCCCTTGCTGCAGTGGGAGCACTGTATGCTACTGTACTGTAGGTGATAATGGTTGAAATATATATATATATATATATATATAGATATATATCTATATATATATATATATATATATATATATATATATATATATATATATACATACACATCAACCAGTACAATAATTTAAAAGGGGGGAATTAAAATGGTTGAAGTGGATAATGACAAGTATATACCGATCCAAAAAAACAACTCCTGAGCATGTATGTACTGCTTACATGGATGTACTATTAGCATGTACAGTGTTGTTTGTTACTGCAGTTACCAATTTATTTCCATTTTAAATATTTAATTTCTCTGAAATGGTGCAAGCAAATTATATGAAAAGTTGCAAACGAATACATGAATGTTTTGTATCCAGAGTCAGGGGGATGAGATGAGATGGGGTCATGTTCATACAGTATTTGAACTGTACATTACTAAAAGAAGGCTTTTTTTCTATGCAGATACAGTATAGTGTTTCAAACACATGCTATACACACGTACACACACATACACATACACACACACACACACACACACACACACACACACGAGGTAATGTAAAGATGTGGGTGAACAGAGCGAAAAAGATTGTACTAGAAACGCTTATTAACATCAAAGGAATGGGCCTAAAGCAAAAGTTTGAACAGCAGCAGCAGCTGCAGTACCCCTGATATCTATGGATGGGACAGATACCCCCTGCAGACGCACGCACGCACGCACGCACACACACACACACACAGGGAGGGGTCTGTAGTGTGACAGAGCACACCAGCTACGCCACCAGGCACTCCTTCTTGAATTAAAATAAAACTATCTCCTTACCTCTTTCTGGATGCCCCCTCTTTACCAACAAGAGGGACAGGACCAGCTCTCCTCAGCTTCCATTTTCCTCTTCCTTTCCTCTCTCCCTTGAAAACTTTCTGCACCTGAGACAGTGGGAGGGAGGGAGATAGAGCATGAAACAGCACCCCAAATCCTGTCCCATTACAAGCAGCACAGGCTTCTGTCCCTCTACTCCTCTGCCTCCAGTCATTTGCATGGGAGGGAGGAGCTGCTTGCTCTCTCTCTCCCTCTTTCTCCCTCTCTCTCCTCTACCTCTCTCCCTCCCTCTCTCTTTTAGAAGCTTTACACCTGCCATCCTGCCTACAGTATGTGATGATATCACAATGTCTCTCTTACATCACAGACAGGCTGACATCATCACACAGGCTGGCGGCCAGCAAGAGACAGAAATGCAGATAGAGACACACTGACAAATACATACACTGTAGGCACAGGCACCATGCGGCTTCTGCACCATAAAAGTTCATTTGAATCAAAAATAATGTCATCTTTTAAGTGAGGCGCTATTGAAATCTTGGGGGTCTAAGTGTCAAGACAATCTTGACATAAAACGGAGCATCATTTTCAATCATTCAATAATGATGTGGTTTTGGATGACAGTATTCTATGAGATATCATGGGAAAATAATAGGAGACATAATGGAAATACAGTATCGTCCAATTTGTGACCATAATGGGAATATACATAGCGCTTCCTTCACAGGAAATAATACATGTGACATAACGGGAATGTAGTAAGTATGTGGGTTTGGCTGGGATTATCCTACATCCTGCAGGGATATAATAACTGGGAAAACGCTATATTTGATACCGCCACGTTGTGGGATGAGCGAGTAAACATTGCATGTCATTTCCCAGAATCCCTTGCTGCAGTGGGAGCACTGTATGCTACTGTACTGTAGGTGATAATGGTTGAAATATATATATATATATATATATATAGATATATATCTATATATATATATATATATATATATATATATATATATATATATATATATACATACACATCAACCAGTACAATAATTTAAAAGGGGGGAATTAAAATGGTTGAAGTGGATAATGACAAGTATATACCGATCCAAAAAAACAACTCCTGAGCATGTATGTACTGCTTACATGGATGTACTATTAGCATGTACAGTGTTGTTTGTTACTGCAGTTACCAATTTATTTCCATTTTAAATATTTAATTTCTCTGAAATGGTGCAAGCAAATTGTATGAAAAGTTGCAAACGAATACATGAATGTTTTGTATCCAGAGTCAGGGGGATGAGATGAGATGGGGTCATGTTCATACAGTATTTGAACTGTACATTACTAAAAGAAGGCTTTTTTTCTATGCAGATACAGTATAGTGTTTCAAACACATGCTATACACACGTACACACACATACACATACACACACACACACACACACACACACACACACACACGAGGTAATGTAAAGATGTGGGTGAACAGAGCGAAAAAGATTGTACTAGAAACGCTTATTAACATCAAAGGAATGGGCCTAAAGCAAAAGTTTGAACAGCAGCAGCAGCTGCAGTACCCCTGATATCTATGGATGGGACAGATACCCCCTGCAGACGCACGCACGCACGCACGCACACACACACACACACACAGGGAGGGGTCTGTAGTGTGACAGAGCACACCAGCTACGCCACCAGGCACTCCTTCTTGAATTAAAATAAAACTATCTCCTTACCTCTTTCTGGATGCCCCCTCTTTACCAACAAGAGGGACAGGACCAGCTCTCCTCAGCTTCCATTTTCCTCTTCCTTTCCTCTCTCCCTTGAAAACTTTCTGCACCTGAGACAGTGGGAGGGAGGGAGATAGAGCATGAAACAGCACCCCAAATCCTGTCCCATTACAAGCAGCACAGGCTTCTGTCCCTCTACTCCTCTGCCTCCAGTCATTTGCATGGGAGGGAGGAGCTGCTTGCTCTCTCTCTCCCTCTTTCTCCCTCTCTCTCCTCTACCTCTCTCCCTCCCTCTCTCTTTTAGAAGCTTTACACCTGCCATCCTGCCTACAGTATGTGATGATATCACAATGTCTCTCTTACATCACAGACAGGCTGACATCATCACACAGGCTGGCGGCCAGCAAGAGACAGAAATGCAGATAGAGACACACTGACAAATACATACACTGTAGGCACAGGCACCATGCGGCTTCTGCACCATAAAAGTTCATTTGAATCAAAAATAATGTCATCTTTTAAGTGAGGCGCTATTGAAATCTTGGGGGTCTAAGTGTCAAGACAATCTTGACATAAAACGGAGCATCATTTTCAATCATTCAATAATGATGTGGTTTTGGATGACAGTATTCTATGAGATATCATGGGAAAATAATAGGAGACATAATGGAAATACAGTATCGTCCAATTTGTGACCATAATGGGAATATACATAGCGCTTCCTTCACAGGAAATAATACATGTGACATAACGGGAATGTAGTAAGTATGTGGGTTTGGCTGGGATTATCCTACATCCTGCAGGGATATAATAACTGGGAAAACGCTATATTTGATACCGCCACGTTGTGGGATGAGCGAGTAAACATTGCATGTCATTTCCCAGAATCCCTTGCTGCAGTGGGAGCACTGTATGCTACTGTACTGTAGGTGATAATGGTTGAAATATATATATATATATATATATATAGATATATATCTATCTATATATATATATATATATATATATATATATATATATATATATACATACACATCAACCAGTACAATAATTTAAAAGGGGGGAATTAAAATGGTTGAAGTGGATAATGACAAGTATATACCGATCCAAAAAAACAACTCCTGAGCATGTATGTACTGCTTACATGGATGTACTATTAGCATGTACAGTGTTGTTTGTTACTGCAGTTACCAATTTATTTCCATTTTAAATATTTAATTTCTCTGAAATGGTGCAAGCAAATTATATGAAAAGTTGCAAACGAATACATGAATGTTTTGTATCCAGAGTCAGGGGGATGAGATGAGATGGGGTCATGTTCATACAGTATTTGAACTGTACATTACTAAAAGAAGGCTTTTTTTCTATGCAGATACAGTATAGTGTTTCAAACACATGCTATACACACGTACACACACATACACATACACACACACACACACACACACACACACACACACGAGGTAATGTAAAGATGTGGGTGAACAGAGCGAAAAAGATTGTACTAGAAACGCTTATTAACATCAAAGGAATGGGCCTAAAGCAAAAGTTTGAACAGCAGCAGCAGCTGCAGTACCCCTGATATCTATGGATGGGACAGATACCCCCTGCAGACGCACGCACGCACGCACGCACGCACACACACACACACACAGGGAGGGGTCTGTAGTGTGACAGAGCACACCAGCTACGCCACCAGGCACTCCTTCTTGAATTAAAATAAAACTATCTCCTTACCTCTTTCTGGATGCCCCCTCTTTACCAACAAGAGGGACAGGACCAGCTCTCCTCAGCTTCCATTTTCCTCTTCCTTTCCTCTCTCCCTTGAAAACTTTCTGCACCTGAGACAGTGGGAGGGAGGGAGATAGAGCATGAAACAGCACCCCAAATCCTGTCCCATTACAAGCAGCACAGGCTTCTGTCCCTCTACTCCTCTGCCTCCAGTCATTTGCATGGGAGGGAGGAGCTGCTTGCTCTCTCTCTCCCTCTTTCTCCCTCTCTCTCCTCTACCTCTCTCCCTCCCTCTCTCTTTTAGAAGCTTTACACCTGCCATCCTGCCTACAGTATGTGATGATATCACAATGTCTCTCTTACATCACAGACAGGCTGACATCATCACACAGGCTGGCGGCCAGCAAGAGACAGAAATGCAGATAGAGACACACTGACAAATACATACACTGTAGGCACAGGCACCATGCGGCTTCTGCACCATAAAAGTTCATTTGAATCAAAAATAATGTCATCTTTTAAGTGAGGCGCTATTGAAATCTTGGGGGTCTAAGTGTCAAGACAATCTTGACATAAAACGGAGCATCATTTTCAATCATTCAATAATGATGTGGTTTTGGATGACAGTATTCTATGAGATATCATGGGAAAATAATAGGAGACATAATGGAAATACAGTATCGTCCAATTTGTGACCATAATGGGAATATACATAGCGCTTCCTTCACAGGAAATAATACATGTGACATAACGGGAATGTAGTAAGTATGTGGGTTTGGCTGGGATTATCCTACATCCTGCAGGGATATAATAACTGGGAAAACGCTATATTTGATACCGCCACGTTGTGGGATGAGCGAGTAAACATTGCATGTCATTTCCCAGAATCCCTTGCTGCAGTGGGAGCACTGTATGCTACTGTACTGTAGGTGATAATGGTTGAAATATATATATATATATATATATATAGATATATATCTATCTATATATATATATATATATATATATATATATATATATATATATACATACACATCAACCAGTACAATAATTTAAAAGGGGGGAATTAAAATGGTTGAAGTGGATAATGACAAGTATATACCGATCCAAAAAAACAACTCCTGAGCATGTATGTACTGCTTACATGGATGTACTATTAGCATGTACAGTGTTGTTTGTTACTGCAGTTACCAATTTATTTCCATTTTAAATATTTAATTTCTCTGAAATGGTGCAAGCAAATTATATGAAAAGTTGCAAACGAATACATGAATGTTTTGTATCCAGAGTCAGGGGGATGAGATGAGATGGGGTCATGTTCATACAGTATTTGAACTGTACATTACTAAAAGAAGGCTTTTTTTCTATGCAGATACAGTATAGTGTTTCAAACACATGCTATACACACGTACACACACATACACATACACACACACACACACACACACACACACACACACACACGAGGTAATGTAAAGATGTGGGTGAACAGAGCGAAAAAGATTGTACTAGAAACGCTTATTAACATCAAAGGAATGGGCCTAAAGCAAAAGTTTGAACAGCAGCAGCAGCTGCAGTACCCCTGATATCTATGGATGGGACAGATACCCCCTGCAGACGCACGCACGCACGCACGCACACACACACACACACAGGGAGGGGTCTGTAGTGTGACAGAGCACACCAGCTACGCCACCAGGCACTCCTTCTTGAATTAAAATAAAACTATCTCCTTACCTCTTTCTGGATGCCCCCTCTTTACCAACAAGAGGGACAGGACCAGCTCTCCTCAGCTTCCATTTTCCTCTTCCTTTCCTCTCTCCCTTGAAAACTTTCTGCACCTGAGACAGTGGGAGGGAGGGAGATAGAGCATGAAACAGCACCCCAAATCCTGTCCCATTACAAGCAGCACAGGCTTCTGTCCCTCTACTCCTCTGCCTCCAGTCATTTGCATGGGAGGGAGGAGCTGCTTGCTCTCTCTCTCCCTCTTTCTCCCTCTCTCTCCTCTACCTCTCTCCCTCCCTCTCTCTTTTAGAAGCTTTACACCTGCCATCCTGCCTACAGTATGTGATGATATCACAATGTCTCTCTTACATCACAGACAGGCTGACATCATCACACAGGCTGGCGGCCAGCAAGAGACAGAAATGCAGATAGAGACACACTGACAAATACATACACTGTAGGCACAGGCACCATGCGGCTTCTGCACCATAAAAGTTCATTTGAATCAAAAATAATGTCATCTTTTAAGTGAGGCGCTATTGAAATCTTGGGGGTCTAAGTGTCAAGACAATCTTGACATAAAACGGAGCATCATTTTCAATCATTCAATAATGATGTGGTTTTGGATGACAGTATTCTATGAGATATCATGGGAAAATAATAGGAGACATAATGGAAATACAGTATCGTCCAATTTGTGACCATAATGGGAATATACATAGCGCTTCCTTCACAGGAAATAATACATGTGACATAACGGGAATGTAGTAAGTATGTGGGTTTGGCTGGGATTATCCTACATCCTGCAGGGATATAATAACTGGGAAAACGCTATATTTGATACCGCCACGTTGTGGGATGAGCGAGTAAACATTGCATGTCATTTCCCAGAATCCCTTGCTGCAGTGGGAGCACTGTATGCTACTGTACTGTAGGTGATAATGGTTGAAATATATATATATATATATATATATAGATATATATCTATCTATATATATATATATATATATATATATATATATATATATATATACATACACATCAACCAGTACAATAATTTAAAAGGGGGGAATTAAAATGGTTGAAGTGGATAATGACAAGTATATACCGATCCAAAAAAACAACTCCTGAGCATGTATGTACTGCTTACATGGATGTACTATTAGCATGTACAGTGTTGTTTGTTACTGCAGTTACCAATTTATTTCCATTTTAAATATTTAATTTCTCTGAAATGGTGCAAGCAAATTATATGAAAAGTTGCAAACGAATACATGAATGTTTTGTATCCAGAGTCAGGGGGATGAGATGAGATGGGGTCATGTTCATACAGTATTTGAACTGTACATTACTAAAAGAAGGCTTTTTTTCTATGCAGATACAGTATAGTGTTTCAAACACATGCTATACACACGTACACACACATACACATACACACACACACACACACACACACACACACACACGAGGTAATGTAAAGATGTGGGTGAACAGAGCGAAAAAGATTGTACTAGAAACGCTTATTAACATCAAAGGAATGGGCCTAAAGCAAAAGTTTGAACAGCAGCAGCAGCTGCAGTACCCCTGATATCTATGGATGGGACAGATACCCCCTGCAGACGCACGCACGCACGCACGCACACACACACACACACAGGGAGGGGTCTGTAGTGTGACAGAGCACACCAGCTACGCCACCAGGCACTCCTTCTTGAATTAAAATAAAACTATCTCCTTACCTCTTTCTGGATGCCCCCTCTTTACCAACAAGAGGGACAGGACCAGCTCTCCTCAGCTTCCATTTTCCTCTTCCTTTCCTCTCTCCCTTGAAAACTTTCTGCACCTGAGACAGTGGGAGGGAGGGAGATAGAGCATGAAACAGCACCCCAAATCCTGTCCCATTACAAGCAGCACAGGCTTCTGTCCCTCTACTCCTCTGCCTCCAGTCATTTGCATGGGAGGGAGGAGCTGCTTGCTCTCTCTCTCCCTCTTTCTCCCTCTCTCTCCTCTACCTCTCTCCCTCCCTCTCTCTTTTAGAAGCTTTACACCTGCCATCCTGCCTACAGTATGTGATGATATCACAATGTCTCTCTTACATCACAGACAGGCTGACATCATCACACAGGCTGGCGGCCAGCAAGAGACAGAAATGCAGATAGAGACACACTGACAAATACATACACTGTAGGCACAGGCACCATGCGGCTTCTGCACCATAAAAGTTCATTTGAATCAAAAATAATGTCATCTTTTAAGTGAGGCGCTATTGAAATCTTGGGGGTCTAAGTGTCAAGACAATCTTGACATAAAACGGAGCATCATTTTCAATCATTCAATAATGATGTGGTTTTGGATGACAGTATTCTATGAGATATCATGGGAAAATAATAGGAGACATAATGGAAATACAGTATCGTCCAATTTGTGACCATAATGGGAATATACATAGCGCTTCCTTCACAGGAAATAATACATGTGACATAACGGGAATGTAGTAAGTATGTGGGTTTGGCTGGGATTATCCTACATCCTGCAGGGATATAATAACTGGGAAAACGCTATATTTGATACCGCCACGTTGTGGGATGAGCGAGTAAACATTGCATGTCATTTCCCAGAATCCCTTGCTGCAGTGGGAGCACTGTATGCTACTGTACTGTAGGTGATAATGGTTGAAATATATATATATATATATATATATAGATATATATCTATCTATATATATATATATATATATATATATATATATATATATATATACATACACATCAACCAGTACAATAATTTAAAAGGGGGGAATTAAAATGGTTGAAGTGGATAATGACAAGTATATACCGATCCAAAAAAACAACTCCTGAGCATGTATGTACTGCTTACATGGATGTACTATTAGCATGTACAGTGTTGTTTGTTACTGCAGTTACCAATTTATTTCCATTTTAAATATTTAATTTCTCTGAAATGGTGCAAGCAAATTATATGAAAAGTTGCAAACGAATACATGAATGTTTTGTATCCAGAGTCAGGGGGATGAGATGAGATGGGGTCATGTTCATACAGTATTTGAACTGTACATTACTAAAAGAAGGCTTTTTTTCTATGCAGATACAGTATAGTGTTTCAAACACATGCTATACACACGTACACACACATACACATACACACACACACACACACACACACACACACACACGAGGTAATGTAAAGATGTGGGTGAACAGAGCGAAAAAGATTGTACTAGAAACGCTTATTAACATCAAAGGAATGGGCCTAAAGCAAAAGTTTGAACAGCAGCAGCAGCTGCAGTACCCCTGATATCTATGGATGGGACAGATACCCCCTGCAGACGCACGCACGCACGCACGCACACACACACACACACAGGGAGGGGTCTGTAGTGTGACAGAGCACACCAGCTACGCCACCAGGCACTCCTTCTTGAATTAAAATAAAACTATCTCCTTACCTCTTTCTGGATGCCCCCTCTTTACCAACAAGAGGGACAGGACCAGCTCTCCTCAGCTTCCATTTTCCTCTTCCTTTCCTCTCTCCCTTGAAAACTTTCTGCACCTGAGACAGTGGGAGGGAGGGAGATAGAGCATGAAACAGCACCCCAAATCCTGTCCCATTACAAGCAGCACAGGCTTCTGTCCCTCTACTCCTCTGCCTCCAGTCATTTGCATGGGAGGGAGGAGCTGCTTGCTCTCTCTCTCCCTCTTTCTCCCTCTCTCTCCTCTACCTCTCTCCCTCCCTCTCTCTTTTAGAAGCTTTACACCTGCCATCCTGCCTACAGTATGTGATGATATCACAATGTCTCTCTTACATCACAGACAGGCTGACATCATCACACAGGCTGGCGGCCAGCAAGAGACAGAAATGCAGATAGAGACACACTGACAAATACATACACTGTAGGCACAGGCACCATGCGGCTTCTGCACCATAAAAGTTCATTTGAATCAAAAATAATGTCATCTTTTAAGTGAGGCGCTATTGAAATCTTGGGGGTCTAAGTGTCAAGACAATCTTGACATAAAACGGAGCATCATTTTCAATCATTCAATAATGATGTGGTTTTGGATGACAGTATTCTATGAGATATCATGGGAAAATAATAGGAGACATAATGGAAATACAGTATCGTCCAATTTGTGACCATAATGGGAATATACATAGCGCTTCCTTCACAGGAAATAATACATGTGACATAACGGGAATGTAGTAAGTATGTGGGTTTGGCTGGGATTATCCTACATCCTGCAGGGATATAATAACTGGGAAAACGCTATATTTGATACCGCCACGTTGTGGGATGAGCGAGTAAACATTGCATGTCATTTCCCAGAATCCCTTGCTGCAGTGGGAGCACTGTATGCTACTGTACTGTAGGTGATAATGGTTGAAATATATATATATATATATATATATAGATATATATCTATCTATATATATATATATATATATATATATATATATATATATATATACATACACATCAACCAGTACAATAATTTAAAAGGGGGGAATTAAAATGGTTGAAGTGGATAATGACAAGTATATACCGATCCAAAAAAACAACTCCTGAGCATGTATGTACTGCTTACATGGATGTACTATTAGCATGTACAGTGTTGTTTGTTACTGCAGTTACCAATTTATTTCCATTTTAAATATTTAATTTCTCTGAAATGGTGCAAGCAAATTGTATGAAAAGTTGCAAACGAATACATGAATGTTTTGTATCCAGAGTCAGGGGGATGAGATGAGATGGGGTCATGTTCATACAGTATTTGAACTGTACATTACTAAAAGAAGGCTTTTTTTCTATGCAGATACAGTATAGTGTTTCAAACACATGCTATACACACGTACACACACATACACATACACACACACACACACACACACACACACACGAGGTAATGTAAAGATGTGGGTGAACAGAGCGAAAAAGATTGTACTAGAAACGCTTATTAACATCAAAGGAATGGGCCTAAAGCAAAAGTTTGAACAGCAGCAGCAGCTGCAGTACCCCTGATATCTATGGATGGGACAGATACCCCCTGCAGACGCACGCACGCACGCACGCACACACACACACACACAGGGAGGGGTCTGTAGTGTGACAGAGCACACCAGCTACGCCACCAGGCACTCCTTCTTGAATTAAAATAAAACTATCTCCTTACCTCTTTCTGGATGCCCCCTCTTTACCAACAAGAGGGACAGGACCAGCTCTCCTCAGCTTCCATTTTCCTCTTCCTTTCCTCTCTCCCTTGAAAACTTTCTGCACCTGAGACAGTGGGAGGGAGGGAGATAGAGCATGAAACAGCACCCCAAATCCTGTCCCATTACAAGCAGCACAGGCTTCTGTCCCTCTACTCCTCTGCCTCCAGTCATTTGCATGGGAGGGAGGAGCTGCTTGCTCTCTCTCTCCCTCTTTCTCCCTCTCTCTCCTCTACCTCTCTCCCTCCCTCTCTCTTTTAGAAGCTTTACACCTGCCATCCTGCCTACAGTATGTGATGATATCACAATGTCTCTCTTACATCACAGACAGGCTGACATCATCACACAGGCTGGCGGCCAGCAAGAGACAGAAATGCAGATAGAGACACACTGACAAATACATACACTGTAGGCACAGGCACCATGCGGCTTCTGCACCATAAAAGTTCATTTGAATCAAAAATAATGTCATCTTTTAAGTGAGGCGCTATTGAAATCTTGGGGGTCTAAGTGTCAAGACAATCTTGACATAAAACGGAGCATCATTTTCAATCATTCAATAATGATGTGGTTTTGGATGACAGTATTCTATGAGATATCATGGGAAAATAATAGGAGACATAATGGAAATACAGTATCGTCCAATTTGTGACCATAATGGGAATATACATAGCGCTTCCTTCACAGGAAATAATACATGTGACATAACGGGAATGTAGTAAGTATGTGGGTTTGGCTGGGATTATCCTACATCCTGCAGGGATATAATAACTGGGAAAACGCTATATTTGATACCGCCACGTTGTGGGATGAGCGAGTAAACATTGCATGTCATTTCCCAGAATCCCTTGCTGCAGTGGGAGCACTGTATGCTACTGTACTGTAGGTGATAATGGTTGAAATATATATATATATATATATATATATAGATATATATCTATATATATATATATATATATATATATATATATATATATATACATACACATCAACCAGTACAATAATTTAAAAGGGGGGAATTAAAATGGTTGAAGTGGATAATGACAAGTATATACCGATCCAAAAAAACAACTCCTGAGCATGTATGTACTGCTTACATGGATGTACTATTAGCATGTACAGTGTTGTTTGTTACTGCAGTTACCAATTTATTTCCATTATAAATATTTAATTTCTCTGAAATGGTGCAAGCAAATTATATGAAAAGTTGCAAACGAATACATGAATGTTTTGTATCCAGAGTCAGGGGGATGAGATGAGATGGGGTCATGTTCATACAGTATTTGAACTGTACATTACTAAAAGAAGGCTTTTTTTCTATGCAGATACAGTATAGTGTTTCAAACACATGCTATACACACGTACACACACATACACATACACACACACACACACACACACACACACACACACGAGGTAATGTAAAGATGTGGGTGAACAGAGCGAAAAAGATTGTACTAGAAACGCTTATTAACATCAAAGGAATGGGCCTAAAGCAAAAGTTTGAACAGCAGCAGCAGCTGCAGTACCCCTGATATCTATGGATGGGACAGATACCCCCTGCAGACGCACGCACGCACGCACACGCACACACACACACACACACACACACACACAGGGAGGGGTCTGTAGTGTGACAGAGCACACCAGCTACGCCACCAGGCACTCCTTCTTGAATTAAAATAAAACTATCTCCTTACCTCTTTCTGGATGCCCCCTCTTTACCAACAAGAGGGACAGGACCAGCTCTCCTCAGCTTCCATTTTCCTCTTCCTTTCCTCTCTCCCTTGAAAACTTTCTGCACCTGAGACAGTGGGAGGGAGGGAGATAGAGCATGAAACAGCACCCCAAATCCTGTCCCATTACAAGCAGCACAGGCTTCTGTCCCTCTACTCCTCTGCCTCCAGTCATTTGCATGGGAGGGAGGAGCTGCTTGCTCTCTCTCTCCCTCTTTCTCCCTCTCTCTCCTCTACCTCTCTCCCTCCCTCTCTCTTTTAGAAGCTTTACACCTGCCATCCTGCCTACAGTATGTGATGATATCACAATGTCTCTCTTACATCACAGACAGGCTGACATCATCACACAGGCTGGCGGCCAGCAAGAGACAGAAATGCAGATAGAGACACACTGACAAATACATACACTGTAGGCACAGGCACCATGCGGCTTCTGCACCATAAAAGTTCATTTGAATCAAAAATAATGTCATCTTTTAAGTGAGGCGCTATTGAAATCTTGGGGGTCTAAGTGTCAAGACAATCTTGACATAAAACGGAGCATCATTTTCAATCATTCAATAATGATGTGGTTTTGGATGACAGTATTCTATGAGATATCATGGGAAAATAATAGGAGACATAATGGAAATACAGTATCGTCCAATTTGTGACCATAATGGGAATATACATAGCGCTTCCTTCACAGGAAATAATACATGTGACATAACGGGAATGTAGTAAGTATGTGGGTTTGGCTGGGATTATCCTACATCCTGCAGGGATATAATAACTGGGAAAACGCTATATTTGATACCGCCACGTTGTGGGATGAGCGAGTAAACATTGCATGTCATTTCCCAGAATCCCTTGCTGCAGTGGGAGCACTGTATGCTACTGTACTGTAGGTGATAATGGTTGAAATATATATATATATATATATATATAGATATATATCTATCTATATATATATATATATATATATATATATATATATATATATACATACACATCAACCAGTACAATAATTTAAAAGGGGGGAATTAAAATGGTTGAAGTGGATAATGACAAGTATATACCGATCCAAAAAAACAACTCCTGAGCATGTATGTACTGCTTACATGGATGTACTATTAGCATGTACAGTGTTGTTTGTTACTGCAGTTACCAATTTATTTCCATTTTAAATATTTAATTTCTCTGAAATGGTGCAAGCAAATTGTATGAAAAGTTGCAAACGAATACATGAATGTTTTGTATCCAGAGTCAGGGGGATGAGATGAGATGGGGTCATGTTCATACAGTATTTGAACTGTACATTACTAAAAGAAGGCTTTTTTTCTATGCAGATACAGTATAGTGTTTCAAACACATGCTATACACACGTACACACACATACACATACACACACACACACACACACACACACACACACACGAGGTAATGTAAAGATGTGGGTGAACAGAGCGAAAAAGATTGTACTAGAAACGCTTATTAACATCAAAGGAATGGGCCTAAAGCAAAAGTTTGAACAGCAGCAGCAGCTGCAGTACCCCTGATATCTATGGATGGGACAGATACCCCCTGCAGACGCACGCACGCACGCACGCACACACACACACACACAGGGAGGGGTCTGTAGTGTGACAGAGCACACCAGCTACGCCACCAGGCACTCCTTCTTGAATTAAAATAAAACTATCTCCTTACCTCTTTCTGGATGCCCCCTCTTTACCAACAAGAGGGACAGGACCAGCTCTCCTCAGCTTCCATTTTCCTCTTCCTTTCCTCTCTCCCTTGAAAACTTTCTGCACCTGAGACAGTGGGAGGGAGGGAGATAGAGCATGAAACAGCACCCCAAATCCTGTCCCATTACAAGCAGCACAGGCTTCTGTCCCTCTACTCCTCTGCCTCCAGTCATTTGCATGGGAGGGAGGAGCTGCTTGCTCTCTCTCTCCCTCTTTCTCCCTCTCTCTCCTCTACCTCTCTCCCTCCCTCTCTCTTTTAGAAGCTTTACACCTGCCATCCTGCCTACAGTATGTGATGATATCACAATGTCTCTCTTACATCACAGACAGGCTGACATCATCACACAGGCTGGCGGCCAGCAAGAGACAGAAATGCAGATAGAGACACACTGACAAATACATACACTGTAGGCACAGGCACCATGCGGCTTCTGCACCATAAAAGTTCATTTGAATCAAAAATAATGTCATCTTTTAAGTGAGGCGCTATTGAAATCTTGGGGGTCTAAGTGTCAAGACAATCTTGACATAAAACGGAGCATCATTTTCAATCATTCAATAATGATGTGGTTTTGGATGACAGTATTCTATGAGATATCATGGGAAAATAATAGGAGACATAATGGAAATACAGTATCGTCCAATTTGTGACCATAATGGGAATATACATAGCGCTTCCTTCACAGGAAATAATACATGTGACATAACGGGAATGTAGTAAGTATGTGGGTTTGGCTGGGATTATCCTACATCCTGCAGGGATATAATAACTGGGAAAACGCTATATTTGATACCGCCACGTTGTGGGATGAGCGAGTAAACATTGCATGTCATTTCCCAGAATCCCTTGCTGCAGTGGGAGCACTGTATGCTACTGTACTGTAGGTGATAATGGTTGAAATATATATATATATATATATATATATAGATATATATCTATATATATATATATATATATATATATATATATATATATATACATACACATCAACCAGTACAATAATTTAAAAGGGGGGAATTAAAATGGTTGAAGTGGATAATGACAAGTATATACCGATCCAAAAAAACAACTCCTGAGCATGTATGTACTGCTTACATGGATGTACTATTAGCATGTACAGTGTTGTTTGTTACTGCAGTTACCAATTTATTTCCATTATAAATATTTAATTTCTCTGAAATGGTGCAAGCAAATTATATGAAAAGTTGCAAACGAATACATGAATGTTTTGTATCCAGAGTCAGGGGGATGAGATGAGATGGGGTCATGTTCATACAGTATTTGAACTGTACATTACTAAAAGAAGGCTTTTTTTCTATGCAGATACAGTATAGTGTTTCAAACACATGCTATACACACGTACACACACATACACATACACACACACACACACACACACACACACACACACGAGGTAATGTAAAGATGTGGGTGAACAGAGCGAAAAAGATTGTACTAGAAACGCTTATTAACATCAAAGGAATGGGCCTAAAGCAAAAGTTTGAACAGCAGCAGCAGCTGCAGTACCCCTGATATCTATGGATGGGACAGATACCCCCTGCAGACGCACGCACGCACGCACACGCACACACACACACACACACACACACACACAGGGAGGGGTCTGTAGTGTGACAGAGCACACCAGCTACGCCACCAGGCACTCCTTCTTGAATTAAAATAAAACTATCTCCTTACCTCTTTCTGGATGCCCCCTCTTTACCAACAAGAGGGACAGGACCAGCTCTCCTCAGCTTCCATTTTCCTCTTCCTTTCCTCTCTCCCTTGAAAACTTTCTGCACCTGAGACAGTGGGAGGGAGGGAGATAGAGCATGAAACAGCACCCCAAATCCTGTCCCATTACAAGCAGCACAGGCTTCTGTCCCTCTACTCCTCTGCCTCCA
Organism: Ascaphus truei; assembly: GCF_040206685.1. Taxonomy (NCBI): domain Eukaryota; kingdom Metazoa; phylum Chordata; class Amphibia; order Anura; family Ascaphidae; genus Ascaphus; species Ascaphus truei. The sequence continues at coordinate 91,398 of NW_027453929.1, read as the reverse complement.
GTCATTTGCATGGGAGGGAGGAGCTGCTTGCTCTCTCTCTCCCTCTTTCTCCCTCTCTCTCCTCTACCTCTCTCCCTCCCTCTCTCTTTTAGAAGCTTTACACCTGCCATCCTGCCTACAGTATGTGATGATATCACAATGTCTCTCTTACATCACAGACAGGCTGACATCATCACACAGGCTGGCGGCCAGCAAGAGACAGAAATGCAGATAGAGACACACTGACAAATACATACACTGTAGGCACAGGCACCATGCGGCTTCTGCACCATAAAAGTTCATTTGAATCAAAAATAATGTCATCTTTTAAGTGAGGCGCTATTGAAATCTTGGGGGTCTAAGTGTCAAGACAATCTTGACATAAAACGGAGCATCATTTTCAATCATTCAATAATGATGTGGTTTTGGATGACAGTATTCTATGAGATATCATGGGAAAATAATAGGAGACATAATGGAAATACAGTATCGTCCAATTTGTGACCATAATGGGAATATACATAGCGCTTCCTTCACAGGAAATAATACATGTGACATAACGGGAATGTAGTAAGTATGTGGGTTTGGCTGGGATTATCCTACATCCTGCAGGGATATAATAACTGGGAAAACGCTATATTTGATACCGCCACGTTGTGGGATGAGCGAGTAAACATTGCATGTCATTTCCCAGAATCCCTTGCTGCAGTGGGAGCACTGTATGCTACTGTACTGTAGGTGATAATGGTTGAAATATATATATATATATATATATATAGATATATATCTATCTATATATATATATATATATATATATATATATATATATATATACATACACATCAACCAGTACAATAATTTAAAAGGGGGGAATTAAAATGGTTGAAGTGGATAATGACAAGTATATACCGATCCAAAAAAACAACTCCTGAGCATGTATGTACTGCTTACATGGATGTACTATTAGCATGTACAGTGTTGTTTGTTACTGCAGTTACCAATTTATTTCCATTTTAAATATTTAATTTCTCTGAAATGGTGCAAGCAAATTGTATGAAAAGTTGCAAACGAATACATGAATGTTTTGTATCCAGAGTCAGGGGGATGAGATGAGATGGGGTCATGTTCATACAGTATTTGAACTGTACATTACTAAAAGAAGGCTTTTTTTCTATGCAGATACAGTATAGTGTTTCAAACACATGCTATACACACGTACACACACATACACATACACACACACACACACACACACACACACACACACGAGGTAATGTAAAGATGTGGGTGAACAGAGCGAAAAAGATTGTACTAGAAACGCTTATTAACATCAAAGGAATGGGCCTAAAGCAAAAGTTTGAACAGCAGCAGCAGCTGCAGTACCCCTGATATCTATGGATGGGACAGATACCCCCTGCAGACGCACGCACGCACGCACGCACACACACACACACACAGGGAGGGGTCTGTAGTGTGACAGAGCACACCAGCTACGCCACCAGGCACTCCTTCTTGAATTAAAATAAAACTATCTCCTTACCTCTTTCTGGATGCCCCCTCTTTACCAACAAGAGGGACAGGACCAGCTCTCCTCAGCTTCCATTTTCCTCTTCCTTTCCTCTCTCCCTTGAAAACTTTCTGCACCTGAGACAGTGGGAGGGAGGGAGATAGAGCATGAAACAGCACCCCAAATCCTGTCCCATTACAAGCAGCACAGGCTTCTGTCCCTCTACTCCTCTGCCTCCAGTCATTTGCATGGGAGGGAGGAGCTGCTTGCTCTCTCTCTCCCTCTTTCTCCCTCTCTCTCCTCTACCTCTCTCCCTCCCTCTCTCTTTTAGAAGCTTTACACCTGCCATCCTGCCTACAGTATGTGATGATATCACAATGTCTCTCTTACATCACAGACAGGCTGACATCATCACACAGGCTGGCGGCCAGCAAGAGACAGAAATGCAGATAGAGACACACTGACAAATACATACACTGTAGGCACAGGCACCATGCGGCTTCTGCACCATAAAAGTTCATTTGAATCAAAAATAATGTCATCTTTTAAGTGAGGCGCTATTGAAATCTTGGGGGTCTAAGTGTCAAGACAATCTTGACATAAAACGGAGCATCATTTTCAATCATTCAATAATGATGTGGTTTTGGATGACAGTATTCTATGAGATATCATGGGAAAATAATAGGAGACATAATGGAAATACAGTATCGTCCAATTTGTGACCATAATGGGAATATACATAGCGCTTCCTTCACAGGAAATAATACATGTGACATAACGGGAATGTAGTAAGTATGTGGGTTTGGCTGGGATTATCCTACATCCTGCAGGGATATAATAACTGGGAAAACGCTATATTTGATACCGCCACGTTGTGGGATGAGCGAGTAAACATTGCATGTCATTTCCCAGAATCCCTTGCTGCAGTGGGAGCACTGTATGCTACTGTACTGTAGGTGATAATGGTTGAAATATATATATATATATATATATATAGATATATATCTATCTATATATATATATATATATATATATATATATATATATATATACATACACATCAACCAGTACAATAATTTAAAAGGGGGGAATTAAAATGGTTGAAGTGGATAATGACAAGTATATACCGATCCAAAAAAACAACTCCTGAGCATGTATGTACTGCTTACATGGATGTACTATTAGCATGTACAGTGTTGTTTGTTACTGCAGTTACCAATTTATTTCCATTTTAAATATTTAATTTCTCTGAAATGGTGCAAGCAAATTGTATGAAAAGTTGCAAACGAATACATGAATGTTTTGTATCCAGAGTCAGGGGGATGAGATGAGATGGGGTCATGTTCATACAGTATTTGAACTGTACATTACTAAAAGAAGGCTTTTTTTCTATGCAGATACAGTATAGTGTTTCAAACACATGCTATACACACGTACACACACATACACATACACACACACACACACACACACACACACACACACGAGGTAATGTAAAGATGTGGGTGAACAGAGCGAAAAAGATTGTACTAGAAACGCTTATTAACATCAAAGGAATGGGCCTAAAGCAAAAGTTTGAACAGCAGCAGCAGCTGCAGTACCCCTGATATCTATGGATGGGACAGATACCCCCTGCAGACGCACGCACGCACGCACGCACACACACACACACACAGGGAGGGGTCTGTAGTGTGACAGAGCACACCAGCTACGCCACCAGGCACTCCTTCTTGAATTAAAATAAAACTATCTCCTTACCTCTTTCTGGATGCCCCCTCTTTACCAACAAGAGGGACAGGACCAGCTCTCCTCAGCTTCCATTTTCCTCTTCCTTTCCTCTCTCCCTTGAAAACTTTCTGCACCTGAGACAGTGGGAGGGAGGGAGATAGAGCATGAAACAGCACCCCAAATCCTGTCCCATTACAAGCAGCACAGGCTTCTGTCCCTCTACTCCTCTGCCTCCAGTCATTTGCATGGGAGGGAGGAGCTGCTTGCTCTCTCTCTCCCTCTTTCTCCCTCTCTCTCCTCTACCTCTCTCCCTCCCTCTCTCTTTTAGAAGCTTTACACCTGCCATCCTGCCTACAGTATGTGATGATATCACAATGTCTCTCTTACATCACAGACAGGCTGACATCATCACACAGGCTGGCGGCCAGCAAGAGACAGAAATGCAGATAGAGACACACTGACAAATACATACACTGTAGGCACAGGCACCATGCGGCTTCTGCACCATAAAAGTTCATTTGAATCAAAAATAATGTCATCTTTTAAGTGAGGCGCTATTGAAATCTTGGGGGTCTAAGTGTCAAGACAATCTTGACATAAAACGGAGCATCATTTTCAATCATTCAATAATGATGTGGTTTTGGATGACAGTATTCTATGAGATATCATGGGAAAATAATAGGAGACATAATGGAAATACAGTATCGTCCAATTTGTGACCATAATGGGAATATACATAGCGCTTCCTTCACAGGAAATAATACATGTGACATAACGGGAATGTAGTAAGTATGTGGGTTTGGCTGGGATTATCCTACATCCTGCAGGGATATAATAACTGGGAAAACGCTATATTTGATACCGCCACGTTGTGGGATGAGCGAGTAAACATTGCATGTCATTTCCCAGAATCCCTTGCTGCAGTGGGAGCACTGTATGCTACTGTACTGTAGGTGATAATGGTTGAAATATATATATATATATATATATATATAGATATATATCTATCTATATATATATATATATATATATATATATATATATATATACATACACATCAACCAGTACAATAATTTAAAAGGGGGGAATTAAAATGGTTGAAGTGGATAATGACAAGTATATACCGATCCAAAAAAACAACTCCTGAGCATGTATGTACTGCTTACATGGATGTACTATTAGCATGTACAGTGTTGTTTGTTACTGCAGTTACCAATTTATTTCCATTTTAAATATTTAATTTCTCTGAAATGGTGCAAGCAAATTGTATGAAAAGTTGCAAACGAATACATGAATGTTTTGTATCCAGAGTCAGGGGGATGAGATGAGATGGGGTCATGTTCATACAGTATTTGAACTGTACATTACTAAAAGAAGGCTTTTTTTCTATGCAGATACAGTATAGTGTTTCAAACACATGCTATACACACGTACACACACATACACATACACACACACACACACACACACACACACACACACGAGGTAATGTAAAGATGTGGGTGAACAGAGCGAAAAAGATTGTACTAGAAACGCTTATTAACATCAAAGGAATGGGCCTAAAGCAAAAGTTTGAACAGCAGCAGCAGCTGCAGTACCCCTGATATCTATGGATGGGACAGATACCCCCTGCAGACGCACGCACGCACGCACGCACACACACACACACACAGGGAGGGGTCTGTAGTGTGACAGAGCACACCAGCTACGCCACCAGGCACTCCTTCTTGAATTAAAATAAAACTATCTCCTTACCTCTTTCTGGATGCCCCCTCTTTACCAACAAGAGGGACAGGACCAGCTCTCCTCAGCTTCCATTTTCCTCTTCCTTTCCTCTCTCCCTTGAAAACTTTCTGCACCTGAGACAGTGGGAGGGAGGGAGATAGAGCATGAAACAGCACCCCAAATCCTGTCCCATTACAAGCAGCACAGGCTTCTGTCCCTCTACTCCTCTGCCTCCAGTCATTTGCATGGGAGGGAGGAGCTGCTTGCTCTCTCTCTCCCTCTTTCTCCCTCTCTCTCCTCTACCTCTCTCCCTCCCTCTCTCTTTTAGAAGCTTTACACCTGCCATCCTGCCTACAGTATGTGATGATATCACAATGTCTCTCTTACATCACAGACAGGCTGACATCATCACACAGGCTGGCGGCCAGCAAGAGACAGAAATGCAGATAGAGACACACTGACAAATACATACACTGTAGGCACAGGCACCATGCGGCTTCTGCACCATAAAAGTTCATTTGAATCAAAAATAATGTCATCTTTTAAGTGAGGCGCTATTGAAATCTTGGGGGTCTAAGTGTCAAGACAATCTTGACATAAAACGGAGCATCATTTTCAATCATTCAATAATGATGTGGTTTTGGATGACAGTATTCTATGAGATATCATGGGAAAATAATAGGAGACATAATGGAAATACAGTATCGTCCAATTTGTGACCATAATGGGAATATACATAGCGCTTCCTTCACAGGAAATAATACATGTGACATAACGGGAATGTAGTAAGTATGTGGGTTTGGCTGGGATTATCCTACATCCTGCAGGGATATAATAACTGGGAAAACGCTATATTTGATACCGCCACGTTGTGGGATGAGCGAGTAAACATTGCATGTCATTTCCCAGAATCCCTTGCTGCAGTGGGAGCACTGTATGCTACTGTACTGTAGGTGATAATGGTTGAAATATATATATATATATATATATATATAGATATATATCTATATATATATATATATATATATATATATATATATATATACATACACATCAACCAGTACAATAATTTAAAAGGGGGGAATTAAAATGGTTGAAGTGGATAATGACAAGTATATACCGATCCAAAAAAACAACTCCTGAGCATGTATGTACTGCTTACATGGATGTACTATTAGCATGTACAGTGTTGTTTGTTACTGCAGTTACCAATTTATTTCCATTATAAATATTTAATTTCTCTGAAATGGTGCAAGCAAATTATATGAAAAGTTGCAAACGAATACATGAATGTTTTGTATCCAGAGTCAGGGGGATGAGATGAGATGGGGTCATGTTCATACAGTATTTGAACTGTACATTACTAAAAGAAGGCTTTTTTTCTATGCAGATACAGTATAGTGTTTCAAACACATGCTATACACACGTACACACACATACACATACACACACACACACACACACACACACACACACACGAGGTAATGTAAAGATGTGGGTGAACAGAGCGAAAAAGATTGTACTAGAAACGCTTATTAACATCAAAGGAATGGGCCTAAAGCAAAAGTTTGAACAGCAGCAGCAGCTGCAGTACCCCTGATATCTATGGATGGGACAGATACCCCCTGCAGACGCACGCACGCACGCACACGCACACACACACACACACACACACACACACAGGGAGGGGTCTGTAGTGTGACAGAGCACACCAGCTACGCCACCAGGCACTCCTTCTTGAATTAAAATAAAACTATCTCCTTACCTCTTTCTGGATGCCCCCTCTTTACCAACAAGAGGGACAGGACCAGCTCTCCTCAGCTTCCATTTTCCTCTTCCTTTCCTCTCTCCCTTGAAAACTTTCTGCACCTGAGACAGTGGGAGGGAGGGAGATAGAGCATGAAACAGCACCCCAAATCCTGTCCCATTACAAGCAGCACAGGCTTCTGTCCCTCTACTCCTCTGCCTCCAGTCATTTGCATGGGAGGGAGGAGCTGCTTGCTCTCTCTCTCCCTCTTTCTCCCTCTCTCTCCTCTACCTCTCTCCCTCCCTCTCTCTTTTAGAAGCTTTACACCTGCCATCCTGCCTACAGTATGTGATGATATCACAATGTCTCTCTTACATCACAGACAGGCTGACATCATCACACAGGCTGGCGGCCAGCAAGAGACAGAAATGCAGATAGAGACACACTGACAAATACATACACTGTAGGCACAGGCACCATGCGGCTTCTGCACCATAAAAGTTCATTTGAATCAAAAATAATGTCATCTTTTAAGTGAGGCGCTATTGAAATCTTGGGGGTCTAAGTGTCAAGACAATCTTGACATAAAACGGAGCATCATTTTCAATCATTCAATAATGATGTGGTTTTGGATGACAGTATTCTATGAGATATCATGGGAAAATAATAGGAGACATAATGGAAATACAGTATCGTCCAATTTGTGACCATAATGGGAATATACATAGCGCTTCCTTCACAGGAAATAATACATGTGACATAACGGGAATGTAGTAAGTATGTGGGTTTGGCTGGGATTATCCTACATCCTGCAGGGATATAATAACTGGGAAAACGCTATATTTGATACCGCCACGTTGTGGGATGAGCGAGTAAACATTGCATGTCATTTCCCAGAATCCCTTGCTGCAGTGGGAGCACTGTATGCTACTGTACTGTAGGTGATAATGGTTGAAATATATATATATATATATATATATATAGATATATATCTATCTATATATATATATATATATATATATATATATATATATATATATATACATACACATCAACCAGTACAATAATTTAAAAGGGGGGAATTAAAATGGTTGAAGTGGATAATGACAAGTATATACCGATCCAAAAAAACAACTCCTGAGCATGTATGTACTGCTTACATGGATGTACTATTAGCATGTACAGTGTTGTTTGTTACTGCAGTTACCAATTTATTTCCATTTTAAATATTTAATTTCTCTGAAATGGTGCAAGCAAATTGTATGAAAAGTTGCAAACGAATACATGAATGTTTTGTATCCAGAGTCAGGGGGATGAGATGAGATGGGGTCATGTTCATACAGTATTTGAACTGTACATTACTAAAAGAAGGCTTTTTTTCTATGCAGATACAGTATAGTGTTTCAAACACATGCTATACACACGTACACACACATACACATACACACACACACACACACACACACACACACACACGAGGTAATGTAAAGATGTGGGTGAACAGAGCGAAAAAGATTGTACTAGAAACGCTTATTAACATCAAAGGAATGGGCCTAAAGCAAAAGTTTGAACAGCAGCAGCAGCTGCAGTACCCCTGATATCTATGGATGGGACAGATACCCCCTGCAGACGCACGCACGCACGCACGCACACACACACACACACAGGGAGGGGTCTGTAGTGTGACAGAGCACACCAGCTACGCCACCAGGCACTCCTTCTTGAATTAAAATAAAACTATCTCCTTACCTCTTTCTGGATGCCCCCTCTTTACCAACAAGAGGGACAGGACCAGCTCTCCTCAGCTTCCATTTTCCTCTTCCTTTCCTCTCTCCCTTGAAAACTTTCTGCACCTGAGACAGTGGGAGGGAGGGAGATAGAGCATGAAACAGCACCCCAAATCCTGTCCCATTACAAGCAGCACAGGCTTCTGTCCCTCTACTCCTCTGCCTCCAGTCATTTGCATGGGAGGGAGGAGCTGCTTGCTCTCTCTCTCCCTCTTTCTCCCTCTCTCTCCTCTACCTCTCTCCCTCCCTCTCTCTTTTAGAAGCTTTACACCTGCCATCCTGCCTACAGTATGTGATGATATCACAATGTCTCTCTTACATCACAGACAGGCTGACATCATCACACAGGCTGGCGGCCAGCAAGAGACAGAAATGCAGATAGAGACACACTGACAAATACATACACTGTAGGCACAGGCACCATGCGGCTTCTGCACCATAAAAGTTCATTTGAATCAAAAATAATGTCATCTTTTAAGTGAGGCGCTATTGAAATCTTGGGGGTCTAAGTGTCAAGACAATCTTGACATAAAACGGAGCATCATTTTCAATCATTCAATAATGATGTGGTTTTGGATGACAGTATTCTATGAGATATCATGGGAAAATAATAGGAGACATAATGGAAATACAGTATCGTCCAATTTGTGACCATAATGGGAATATACATAGCGCTTCCTTCACAGGAAATAATACATGTGACATAACGGGAATGTAGTAAGTATGTGGGTTTGGCTGGGATTATCCTACATCCTGCAGGGATATAATAACTGGGAAAACGCTATATTTGATACCGCCACGTTGTGGGATGAGCGAGTAAACATTGCATGTCATTTCCCAGAATCCCTTGCTGCAGTGGGAGCACTGTATGCTACTGTACTGTAGGTGATAATGGTTGAAATATATATATATATATATATATATATAGATATATATCTATATATATATATATATATATATATATATATATATATATACATACACATCAACCAGTACAATAATTTAAAAGGGGGGAATTAAAATGGTTGAAGTGGATAATGACAAGTATATACCGATCCAAAAAAACAACTCCTGAGCATGTATGTACTGCTTACATGGATGTACTATTAGCATGTACAGTGTTGTTTGTTACTGCAGTTACCAATTTATTTCCATTATAAATATTTAATTTCTCTGAAATGGTGCAAGCAAATTATATGAAAAGTTGCAAACGAATACATGAATGTTTTGTATCCAGAGTCAGGGGGATGAGATGAGATGGGGTCATGTTCATACAGTATTTGAACTGTACATTACTAAAAGAAGGCTTTTTTTCTATGCAGATACAGTATAGTGTTTCAAACACATGCTATACACACGTACACACACATACACATACACACACACACACACACACACACACACACACACGAGGTAATGTAAAGATGTGGGTGAACAGAGCGAAAAAGATTGTACTAGAAACGCTTATTAACATCAAAGGAATGGGCCTAAAGCAAAAGTTTGAACAGCAGCAGCAGCTGCAGTACCCCTGATATCTATGGATGGGACAGATACCCCCTGCAGACGCACGCACGCACGCACACGCACACACACACACACACACACACACACACAGGGAGGGGTCTGTAGTGTGACAGAGCACACCAGCTACGCCACCAGGCACTCCTTCTTGAATTAAAATAAAACTATCTCCTTACCTCTTTCTGGATGCCCCCTCTTTACCAACAAGAGGGACAGGACCAGCTCTCCTCAGCTTCCATTTTCCTCTTCCTTTCCTCTCTCCCTTGAAAACTTTCTGCACCTGAGACAGTGGGAGGGAGGGAGATAGAGCATGAAACAGCACCCCAAATCCTGTCCCATTACAAGCAGCACAGGCTTCTGTCCCTCTACTCCTCTGCCTCCAGTCATTTGCATGGGAGGGAGGAGCTGCTTGCTCTCTCTCTCCCTCTTTCTCCCTCTCTCTCCTCTACCTCTCTCCCTCCCTCTCTCTTTTAGAAGCTTTACACCTGCCATCCTGCCTACAGTATGTGATGATATCACAATGTCTCTCTTACATCACAGACAGGCTGACATCATCACACAGGCTGGCGGCCAGCAAGAGACAGAAATGCAGATAGAGACACACTGACAAATACATACACTGTAGGCACAGGCACCATGCGGCTTCTGCACCATAAAAGTTCATTTGAATCAAAAATAATGTCATCTTTTAAGTGAGGCGCTATTGAAATCTTGGGGGTCTAAGTGTCAAGACAATCTTGACATAAAACGGAGCATCATTTTCAATCATTCAATAATGATGTGGTTTTGGATGACAGTATTCTATGAGATATCATGGGAAAATAATAGGAGACATAATGGAAATACAGTATCGTCCAATTTGTGACCATAATGGGAATATACATAGCGCTTCCTTCACAGGAAATAATACATGTGACATAACGGGAATGTAGTAAGTATGTGGGTTTGGCTGGGATTATCCTACATCCTGCAGGGATATAATAACTGGGAAAACGCTATATTTGATACCGCCACGTTGTGGGATGAGCGAGTAAACATTGCATGTCATTTCCCAGAATCCCTTGCTGCAGTGGGAGCACTGTATGCTACTGTACTGTAGGTGATAATGGTTGAAATATATATATATATATATATATATATAGATATATATCTATCTATATATATATATATATATATATATATATATATATATATACATACACATCAACCAGTACAATAATTTAAAAGGGGGGAATTAAAATGGTTGAAGTGGATAATGACAAGTATATACCGATCCAAAAAAACAACTCCTGAGCATGTATGTACTGCTTACATGGATGTACTATTAGCATGTACAGTGTTGTTTGTTACTGCAGTTACCAATTTATTTCCATTTTAAATATTTAATTTCTCTGAAATGGTGCAAGCAAATTGTATGAAAAGTTGCAAACGAATACATGAATGTTTTGTATCCAGAGTCAGGGGGATGAGATGAGATGGGGTCATGTTCATACAGTATTTGAACTGTACATTACTAAAAGAAGGCTTTTTTTCTATGCAGATACAGTATAGTGTTTCAAACACATGCTATACACACGTACACACACATACACATACACACACACACACACACACACACACACACACACGAGGTAATGTAAAGATGTGGGTGAACAGAGCGAAAAAGATTGTACTAGAAACGCTTATTAACATCAAAGGAATGGGCCTAAAGCAAAAGTTTGAACAGCAGCAGCAGCTGCAGTACCCCTGATATCTATGGATGGGACAGATACCCCCTGCAGACGCACGCACGCACGCACGCACACACACACACACACAGGGAGGGGTCTGTAGTGTGACAGAGCACACCAGCTACGCCACCAGGCACTCCTTCTTGAATTAAAATAAAACTATCTCCTTACCTCTTTCTGGATGCCCCCTCTTTACCAACAAGAGGGACAGGACCAGCTCTCCTCAGCTTCCATTTTCCTCTTCCTTTCCTCTCTCCCTTGAAAACTTTCTGCACCTGAGACAGTGGGAGGGAGGGAGATAGAGCATGAAACAGCACCCCAAATCCTGTCCCATTACAAGCAGCACAGGCTTCTGTCCCTCTACTCCTCTGCCTCCAGTCATTTGCATGGGAGGGAGGAGCTGCTTGCTCTCTCTCTCCCTCTTTCTCCCTCTCTCTCCTCTACCTCTCTCCCTCCCTCTCTCTTTTAGAAGCTTTACACCTGCCATCCTGCCTACAGTATGTGATGATATCACAATGTCTCTCTTACATCACAGACAGGCTGACATCATCACACAGGCTGGCGGCCAGCAAGAGACAGAAATGCAGATAGAGACACACTGACAAATACATACACTGTAGGCACAGGCACCATGCGGCTTCTGCACCATAAAAGTTCATTTGAATCAAAAATAATGTCATCTTTTAAGTGAGGCGCTATTGAAATCTTGGGGGTCTAAGTGTCAAGACAATCTTGACATAAAACGGAGCATCATTTTCAATCATTCAATAATGATGTGGTTTTGGATGACAGTATTCTATGAGATATCATGGGAAAATAATAGGAGACATAATGGAAATACAGTATCGTCCAATTTGTGACCATAATGGGAATATACATAGCGCTTCCTTCACAGGAAATAATACATGTGACATAACGGGAATGTAGTAAGTATGTGGGTTTGGCTGGGATTATCCTACATCCTGCAGGGATATAATAACTGGGAAAACGCTATATTTGATACCGCCACGTTGTGGGATGAGCGAGTAAACATTGCATGTCATTTCCCAGAATCCCTTGCTGCAGTGGGAGCACTGTATGCTACTGTACTGTAGGTGATAATGGTTGAAATATATATATATATATATATATATATAGATATATATCTATATATATATATATATATATATATATATATATATATATACATACACATCAACCAGTACAATAATTTAAAAGGGGGGAATTAAAATGGTTGAAGTGGATAATGACAAGTATATACCGATCCAAAAAAACAACTCCTGAGCATGTATGTACTGCTTACATGGATGTACTATTAGCATGTACAGTGTTGTTTGTTACTGCAGTTACCAATTTATTTCCATTATAAATATTTAATTTCTCTGAAATGGTGCAAGCAAATTATATGAAAAGTTGCAAACGAATACATGAATGTTTTGTATCCAGAGTCAGGGGGATGAGATGAGATGGGGTCATGTTCATACAGTATTTGAACTGTACATTACTAAAAGAAGGCTTTTTTTCTATGCAGATACAGTATAGTGTTTCAAACACATGCTATACACACGTACACACACATACACATACACACACACACACACACACACACACACACACACGAGGTAATGTAAAGATGTGGGTGAACAGAGCGAAAAAGATTGTACTAGAAACGCTTATTAACATCAAAGGAATGGGCCTAAAGCAAAAGTTTGAACAGCAGCAGCAGCTGCAGTACCCCTGATATCTATGGATGGGACAGATACCCCCTGCAGACGCACGCACGCACGCACACGCACACACACACACACACACACACACACACAGGGAGGGGTCTGTAGTGTGACAGAGCACACCAGCTACGCCACCAGGCACTCCTTCTTGAATTAAAATAAAACTATCTCCTTACCTCTTTCTGGATGCCCCCTCTTTACCAACAAGAGGGACAGGACCAGCTCTCCTCAGCTTCCATTTTCCTCTTCCTTTCCTCTCTCCCTTGAAAACTTTCTGCACCTGAGACAGTGGGAGGGAGGGAGATAGAGCATGAAACAGCACCCCAAATCCTGTCCCATTACAAGCAGCACAGGCTTCTGTCCCTCTACTCCTCTGCCTCCAGTCATTTGCATGGGAGGGAGGAGCTGCTTGCTCTCTCTCTCCCTCTTTCTCCCTCTCTCTCCTCTACCTCTCTCCCTCCCTCTCTCTTTTAGAAGCTTTACACCTGCCATCCTGCCTACAGTATGTGATGATATCACAATGTCTCTCTTACATCACAGACAGGCTGACATCATCACACAGGCTGGCGGCCAGCAAGAGACAGAAATGCAGATAGAGACACACTGACAAATACATACACTGTAGGCACAGGCACCATGCGGCTTCTGCACCATAAAAGTTCATTTGAATCAAAAATAATGTCATCTTTTAAGTGAGGCGCTATTGAAATCTTGGGGGTCTAAGTGTCAAGACAATCTTGACATAAAACGGAGCATCATTTTCAATCATTCAATAATGATGTGGTTTTGGATGACAGTATTCTATGAGATATCATGGGAAAATAATAGGAGACATAATGGAAATACAGTATCGTCCAATTTGTGACCATAATGGGAATATACATAGCGCTTCCTTCACAGGAAATAATACATGTGACATAACGGGAATGTAGTAAGTATGTGGGTTTGGCTGGGATTATCCTACATCCTGCAGGGATATAATAACTGGGAAAACGCTATATTTGATACCGCCACGTTGTGGGATGAGCGAGTAAACATTGCATGTCATTTCCCAGAATCCCTTGCTGCAGTGGGAGCACTGTATGCTACTGTACTGTAGGTGATAATGGTTGAAATATATATATATATATATATATATATAGATATATATCTATCTATATATATATATATATATATATATATATATATATATATACATACACATCAACCAGTACAATAATTTAAAAGGGGGGAATTAAAATGGTTGAAGTGGATAATGACAAGTATATACCGATCCAAAAAAACAACTCCTGAGCATGTATGTACTGCTTACATGGATGTACTATTAGCATGTACAGTGTTGTTTGTTACTGCAGTTACCAATTTATTTCCATTTTAAATATTTAATTTCTCTGAAATGGTGCAAGCAAATTGTATGAAAAGTTGCAAACGAATACATGAATGTTTTGTATCCAGAGTCAGGGGGATGAGATGAGATGGGGTCATGTTCATACAGTATTTGAACTGTACATTACTAAAAGAAGGCTTTTTTTCTATGCAGATACAGTATAGTGTTTCAAACACATGCTATACACACGTACACACACATACACATACACACACACACACACACACACACACACACACACGAGGTAATGTAAAGATGTGGGTGAACAGAGCGAAAAAGATTGTACTAGAAACGCTTATTAACATCAAAGGAATGGGCCTAAAGCAAAAGTTTGAACAGCAGCAGCAGCTGCAGTACCCCTGATATCTATGGATGGGACAGATACCCCCTGCAGACGCACGCACGCACGCACGCACACACACACACACACAGGGAGGGGTCTGTAGTGTGACAGAGCACACCAGCTACGCCACCAGGCACTCCTTCTTGAATTAAAATAAAACTATCTCCTTACCTCTTTCTGGATGCCCCCTCTTTACCAACAAGAGGGACAGGACCAGCTCTCCTCAGCTTCCATTTTCCTCTTCCTTTCCTCTCTCCCTTGAAAACTTTCTGCACCTGAGACAGTGGGAGGGAGGGAGATAGAGCATGAAACAGCACCCCAAATCCTGTCCCATTACAAGCAGCACAGGCTTCTGTCCCTCTACTCCTCTGCCTCCAGTCATTTGCATGGGAGGGAGGAGCTGCTTGCTCTCTCTCTCCCTCTTTCTCCCTCTCTCTCCTCTACCTCTCTCCCTCCCTCTCTCTTTTAGAAGCTTTACACCTGCCATCCTGCCTACAGTATGTGATGATATCACAATGTCTCTCTTACATCACAGACAGGCTGACATCATCACACAGGCTGGCGGCCAGCAAGAGACAGAAATGCAGATAGAGACACACTGACAAATACATACACTGTAGGCACAGGCACCATGCGGCTTCTGCACCATAAAAGTTCATTTGAATCAAAAATAATGTCATCTTTTAAGTGAGGCGCTATTGAAATCTTGGGGGTCTAAGTGTCAAGACAATCTTGACATAAAACGGAGCATCATTTTCAATCATTCAATAATGATGTGGTTTTGGATGACAGTATTCTATGAGATATCATGGGAAAATAATAGGAGACATAATGGAAATACAGTATCGTCCAATTTGTGACCATAATGGGAATATACATAGCGCTTCCTTCACAGGAAATAATACATGTGACATAACGGGAATGTAGTAAGTATGTGGGTTTGGCTGGGATTATCCTACATCCTGCAGGGATATAATAACTGGGAAAACGCTATATTTGATACCGCCACGTTGTGGGATGAGCGAGTAAACATTGCATGTCATTTCCCAGAATCCCTTGCTGCAGTGGGAGCACTGTATGCTACTGTACTGTAGGTGATAATGGTTGAAATATATATATATATATATATATATATAGATATATATCTATATATATATATATATATATATATATATATATATATATACATACACATCAACCAGTACAATAATTTAAAAGGGGGGAATTAAAATGGTTGAAGTGGATAATGACAAGTATATACCGATCCAAAAAAACAACTCCTGAGCATGTATGTACTGCTTACATGGATGTACTATTAGCATGTACAGTGTTGTTTGTTACTGCAGTTACCAATTTATTTCCATTATAAATATTTAATTTCTCTGAAATGGTGCAAGCAAATTATATGAAAAGTTGCAAACGAATACATGAATGTTTTGTATCCAGAGTCAGGGGGATGAGATGAGATGGGGTCATGTTCATACAGTATTTGAACTGTACATTACTAAAAGAAGGCTTTTTTTCTATGCAGATACAGTATAGTGTTTCAAACACATGCTATACACACGTACACACACATACACATACACACACACACACACACACACACACACACACACGAGGTAATGTAAAGATGTGGGTGAACAGAGCGAAAAAGATTGTACTAGAAACGCTTATTAACATCAAAGGAATGGGCCTAAAGCAAAAGTTTGAACAGCAGCAGCAGCTGCAGTACCCCTGATATCTATGGATGGGACAGATACCCCCTGCAGACGCACGCACGCACGCACACGCACACACACACACACACACACACACACACAGGGAGGGGTCTGTAGTGTGACAGAGCACACCAGCTACGCCACCAGGCACTCCTTCTTGAATTAAAATAAAACTATCTCCTTACCTCTTTCTGGATGCCCCCTCTTTACCAACAAGAGGGACAGGACCAGCTCTCCTCAGCTTCCATTTTCCTCTTCCTTTCCTCTCTCCCTTGAAAACTTTCTGCACCTGAGACAGTGGGAGGGAGGGAGATAGAGCATGAAACAGCACCCCAAATCCTGTCCCATTACAAGCAGCACAGGCTTCTGTCCCTCTACTCCTCTGCCTCCAGTCATTTGCATGGGAGGGAGGAGCTGCTTGCTCTCTCTCTCCCTCTTTCTCCCTCTCTCTCCTCTACCTCTCTCCCTCCCTCTCTCTTTTAGAAGCTTTACACCTGCCATCCTGCCTACAGTATGTGATGATATCACAATGTCTCTCTTACATCACAGACAGGCTGACATCATCACACAGGCTGGCGGCCAGCAAGAGACAGAAATGCAGATAGAGACACACTGACAAATACATACACTGTAGGCACAGGCACCATGCGGCTTCTGCACCATAAAAGTTCATTTGAATCAAAAATAATGTCATCTTTTAAGTGAGGCGCTATTGAAATCTTGGGGGTCTAAGTGTCAAGACAATCTTGACATAAAACGGAGCATCATTTTCAATCATTCAATAATGATGTGGTTTTGGATGACAGTATTCTATGAGATATCATGGGAAAATAATAGGAGACATAATGGAAATACAGTATCGTCCAATTTGTGACCATAATGGGAATATACATAGCGCTTCCTTCACAGGAAATAATACATGTGACATAACGGGAATGTAGTAAGTATGTGGGTTTGGCTGGGATTATCCTACATCCTGCAGGGATATAATAACTGGGAAAACGCTATATTTGATACCGCCACGTTGTGGGATGAGCGAGTAAACATTGCATGTCATTTCCCAGAATCCCTTGCTGCAGTGGGAGCACTGTATGCTACTGTACTGTAGGTGATAATGGTTGAAATATATATATATATATATATATATATAGATATATATCTATCTATATATATATATATATATATATATATATATATATATATATATATACATACACATCAACCAGTACAATAATTTAAAAGGGGGGAATTAAAATGGTTGAAGTGGATAATGACAAGTATATACCGATCCAAAAAAACAACTCCTGAGCATGTATGTACTGCTTACATGGATGTACTATTAGCATGTACAGTGTTGTTTGTTACTGCAGTTACCAATTTATTTCCATTTTAAATATTTAATTTCTCTGAAATGGTGCAAGCAAATTGTATGAAAAGTTGCAAACGAATACATGAATGTTTTGTATCCAGAGTCAGGGGGATGAGATGAGATGGGGTCATGTTCATACAGTATTTGAACTGTACATTACTAAAAGAAGGCTTTTTTTCTATGCAGATACAGTATAGTGTTTCAAACACATGCTATACACACGTACACACACATACACATACACACACACACACACACACACACACACACACACGAGGTAATGTAAAGATGTGGGTGAACAGAGCGAAAAAGATTGTACTAGAAACGCTTATTAACATCAAAGGAATGGGCCTAAAGCAAAAGTTTGAACAGCAGCAGCAGCTGCAGTACCCCTGATATCTATGGATGGGACAGATACCCCCTGCAGACGCACGCACGCACGCACGCACACACACACACACACAGGGAGGGGTCTGTAGTGTGACAGAGCACACCAGCTACGCCACCAGGCACTCCTTCTTGAATTAAAATAAAACTATCTCCTTACCTCTTTCTGGATGCCCCCTCTTTACCAACAAGAGGGACAGGACCAGCTCTCCTCAGCTTCCATTTTCCTCTTCCTTTCCTCTCTCCCTTGAAAACTTTCTGCACCTGAGACAGTGGGAGGGAGGGAGATAGAGCATGAAACAGCACCCCAAATCCTGTCCCATTACAAGCAGCACAGGCTTCTGTCCCTCTACTCCTCTGCCTCCAGTCATTTGCATGGGAGGGAGGAGCTGCTTGCTCTCTCTCTCCCTCTTTCTCCCTCTCTCTCCTCTACCTCTCTCCCTCCCTCTCTCTTTTAGAAGCTTTACACCTGCCATCCTGCCTACAGTATGTGATGATATCACAATGTCTCTCTTACATCACAGACAGGCTGACATCATCACACAGGCTGGCGGCCAGCAAGAGACAGAAATGCAGATAGAGACACACTGACAAATACATACACTGTAGGCACAGGCACCATGCGGCTTCTGCACCATAAAAGTTCATTTGAATCAAAAATAATGTCATCTTTTAAGTGAGGCGCTATTGAAATCTTGGGGGTCTAAGTGTCAAGACAATCTTGACATAAAACGGAGCATCATTTTCAATCATTCAATAATGATGTGGTTTTGGATGACAGTATTCTATGAGATATCATGGGAAAATAATAGGAGACATAATGGAAATACAGTATCGTCCAATTTGTGACCATAATGGGAATATACATAGCGCTTCCTTCACAGGAAATAATACATGTGACATAACGGGAATGTAGTAAGTATGTGGGTTTGGCTGGGATTATCCTACATCCTGCAGGGATATAATAACTGGGAAAACGCTATATTTGATACCGCCACGTTGTGGGATGAGCGAGTAAACATTGCATGTCATTTCCCAGAATCCCTTGCTGCAGTGGGAGCACTGTATGCTACTGTACTGTAGGTGATAATGGTTGAAATATATATATATATATATATATATAGATATATATCTATCTATATATATATATATATATATATATATATATATATATATATACATACACATCAACCAGTACAATAATTTAAAAGGGGGGAATTAAAATGGTTGAAGTGGATAATGACAAGTATATACCGATCCAAAAAAACAACTCCTGAGCATGTATGTACTGCTTACATGGATGTACTATTAGCATGTACAGTGTTGTTTGTTACTGCAGTTACCAATTTATTTCCATTTTAAATATTTAATTTCTCTGAAATGGTGCAAGCAAATTGTATGAAAAGTTGCAAACGAATACATGAATGTTTTGTATCCAGAGTCAGGGGGATGAGATGAGATGGGGTCATGTTCATACAGTATTTGAACTGTACATTACTAAAAGAAGGCTTTTTTTCTATGCAGATACAGTATAGTGTTTCAAACACATGCTATACACACGTACACACACATACACATACACACACACACACACACACACACACACACACACGAGGTAATGTAAAGATGTGGGTGAACAGAGCGAAAAAGATTGTACTAGAAACGCTTATTAACATCAAAGGAATGGGCCTAAAGCAAAAGTTTGAACAGCAGCAGCAGCTGCAGTACCCCTGATATCTATGGATGGGACAGATACCCCCTGCAGACGCACGCACGCACGCACGCACACACACACACACACAGGGAGGGGTCTGTAGTGTGACAGAGCACACCAGCTACGCCACCAGGCACTCCTTCTTGAATTAAAATAAAACTATCTCCTTACCTCTTTCTGGATGCCCCCTCTTTACCAACAAGAGGGACAGGACCAGCTCTCCTCAGCTTCCATTTTCCTCTTCCTTTCCTCTCTCCCTTGAAAACTTTCTGCACCTGAGACAGTGGGAGGGAGGGAGATAGAGCATGAAACAGCACCCCAAATCCTGTCCCATTACAAGCAGCACAGGCTTCTGTCCCTCTACTCCTCTGCCTCCAGTCATTTGCATGGGAGGGAGGAGCTGCTTGCTCTCTCTCTCCCTCTTTCTCCCTCTCTCTCCTCTACCTCTCTCCCTCCCTCTCTCTTTTAGAAGCTTTACACCTGCCATCCTGCCTACAGTATGTGATGATATCACAATGTCTCTCTTACATCACAGACAGGCTGACATCATCACACAGGCTGGCGGCCAGCAAGAGACAGAAATGCAGATAGAGACACACTGACAAATACATACACTGTAGGCACAGGCACCATGCGGCTTCTGCACCATAAAAGTTCATTTGAATCAAAAATAATGTCATCTTTTAAGTGAGGCGCTATTGAAATCTTGGGGGTCTAAGTGTCAAGACAATCTTGACATAAAACGGAGCATCATTTTCAATCATTCAATAATGATGTGGTTTTGGATGACAGTATTCTATGAGATATCATGGGAAAATAATAGGAGACATAATGGAAATACAGTATCGTCCAATTTGTGACCATAATGGGAATATACATAGCGCTTCCTTCACAGGAAATAATACATGTGACATAACGGGAATGTAGTAAGTATGTGGGTTTGGCTGGGATTATCCTACATCCTGCAGGGATATAATAACTGGGAAAACGCTATATTTGATACCGCCACGTTGTGGGATGAGCGAGTAAACATTGCATGTCATTTCCCAGAATCCCTTGCTGCAGTGGGAGCACTGTATGCTACTGTACTGTAGGTGATAATGGTTGAAATATATATATATATATATATATATATAGATATATATCTATCTATATATATATATATATATATATATATATATATATATATATACATACACATCAACCAGTACAATAATTTAAAAGGGGGGAATTAAAATGGTTGAAGTGGATAATGACAAGTATATACCGATCCAAAAAAACAACTCCTGAGCATGTATGTACTGCTTACATGGATGTACTATTAGCATGTACAGTGTTGTTTGTTACTGCAGTTACCAATTTATTTCCATTTTAAATATTTAATTTCTCTGAAATGGTGCAAGCAAATTGTATGAAAAGTTGCAAACGAATACATGAATGTTTTGTATCCAGAGTCAGGGGGATGAGATGAGATGGGGTCATGTTCATACAGTATTTGAACTGTACATTACTAAAAGAAGGCTTTTTTTCTATGCAGATACAGTATA
This sequence comes from Ascaphus truei, assembly GCF_040206685.1. Lineage (NCBI taxonomy): Eukaryota > Metazoa > Chordata > Amphibia > Anura > Ascaphidae > Ascaphus > Ascaphus truei. The sequence continues at coordinate 69,476 of NW_027453929.1, read as the reverse complement.
GTGTTTCAAACACATGCTATACACACGTACACACACATACACATACACACACACACACACACACACACACACACACACGAGGTAATGTAAAGATGTGGGTGAACAGAGCGAAAAAGATTGTACTAGAAACGCTTATTAACATCAAAGGAATGGGCCTAAAGCAAAAGTTTGAACAGCAGCAGCAGCTGCAGTACCCCTGATATCTATGGATGGGACAGATACCCCCTGCAGACGCACGCACGCACGCACGCACACACACACACACACAGGGAGGGGTCTGTAGTGTGACAGAGCACACCAGCTACGCCACCAGGCACTCCTTCTTGAATTAAAATAAAACTATCTCCTTACCTCTTTCTGGATGCCCCCTCTTTACCAACAAGAGGGACAGGACCAGCTCTCCTCAGCTTCCATTTTCCTCTTCCTTTCCTCTCTCCCTTGAAAACTTTCTGCACCTGAGACAGTGGGAGGGAGGGAGATAGAGCATGAAACAGCACCCCAAATCCTGTCCCATTACAAGCAGCACAGGCTTCTGTCCCTCTACTCCTCTGCCTCCAGTCATTTGCATGGGAGGGAGGAGCTGCTTGCTCTCTCTCTCCCTCTTTCTCCCTCTCTCTCCTCTACCTCTCTCCCTCCCTCTCTCTTTTAGAAGCTTTACACCTGCCATCCTGCCTACAGTATGTGATGATATCACAATGTCTCTCTTACATCACAGACAGGCTGACATCATCACACAGGCTGGCGGCCAGCAAGAGACAGAAATGCAGATAGAGACACACTGACAAATACATACACTGTAGGCACAGGCACCATGCGGCTTCTGCACCATAAAAGTTCATTTGAATCAAAAATAATGTCATCTTTTAAGTGAGGCGCTATTGAAATCTTGGGGGTCTAAGTGTCAAGACAATCTTGACATAAAACGGAGCATCATTTTCAATCATTCAATAATGATGTGGTTTTGGATGACAGTATTCTATGAGATATCATGGGAAAATAATAGGAGACATAATGGAAATACAGTATCGTCCAATTTGTGACCATAATGGGAATATACATAGCGCTTCCTTCACAGGAAATAATACATGTGACATAACGGGAATGTAGTAAGTATGTGGGTTTGGCTGGGATTATCCTACATCCTGCAGGGATATAATAACTGGGAAAACGCTATATTTGATACCGCCACGTTGTGGGATGAGCGAGTAAACATTGCATGTCATTTCCCAGAATCCCTTGCTGCAGTGGGAGCACTGTATGCTACTGTACTGTAGGTGATAATGGTTGAAATATATATATATATATATATATATAGATATATATCTATCTATATATATATATATATATATATATATATATATATATATATACATACACATCAACCAGTACAATAATTTAAAAGGGGGGAATTAAAATGGTTGAAGTGGATAATGACAAGTATATACCGATCCAAAAAAACAACTCCTGAGCATGTATGTACTGCTTACATGGATGTACTATTAGCATGTACAGTGTTGTTTGTTACTGCAGTTACCAATTTATTTCCATTTTAAATATTTAATTTCTCTGAAATGGTGCAAGCAAATTGTATGAAAAGTTGCAAACGAATACATGAATGTTTTGTATCCAGAGTCAGGGGGATGAGATGAGATGGGGTCATGTTCATACAGTATTTGAACTGTACATTACTAAAAGAAGGCTTTTTTTCTATGCAGATACAGTATAGTGTTTCAAACACATGCTATACACACGTACACACACATACACATACACACACACACACACACACACACACACACACACACACACACACGAGGTAATGTAAAGATGTGGGTGAACAGAGCGAAAAAGATTGTACTAGAAACGCTTATTAACATCAAAGGAATGGGCCTAAAGCAAAAGTTTGAACAGCAGCAGCAGCTGCAGTACCCCTGATATCTATGGATGGGACAGATACCCCCTGCAGACGCACGCACGCACGCACGCACACACACACACACACACAGGGAGGGGTCTGTAGTGTGACAGAGCACACCAGCTACGCCACCAGGCACTCCTTCTTGAATTAAAATAAAACTATCTCCTTACCTCTTTCTGGATGCCCCCTCTTTACCAACAAGAGGGACAGGACCAGCTCTCCTCAGCTTCCATTTTCCTCTTCCTTTCCTCTCTCCCTTGAAAACTTTCTGCACCTGAGACAGTGGGAGGGAGGGAGATAGAGCATGAAACAGCACCCCAAATCCTGTCCCATTACAAGCAGCACAGGCTTCTGTCCCTCTACTCCTCTGCCTCCAGTCATTTGCATGGGAGGGAGGAGCTGCTTGCTCTCTCTCTCCCTCTTTCTCCCTCTCTCTCCTCTACCTCTCTCCCTCCCTCTCTCTTTTAGAAGCTTTACACCTGCCATCCTGCCTACAGTATGTGATGATATCACAATGTCTCTCTTACATCACAGACAGGCTGACATCATCACACAGGCTGGCGGCCAGCAAGAGACAGAAATGCAGATAGAGACACACTGACAAATACATACACTGTAGGCACAGGCACCATGCGGCTTCTGCACCATAAAAGTTCATTTGAATCAAAAATAATGTCATCTTTTAAGTGAGGCGCTATTGAAATCTTGGGGGTCTAAGTGTCAAGACAATCTTGACATAAAACGGAGCATCATTTTCAATCATTCAATAATGATGTGGTTTTGGATGACAGTATTCTATGAGATATCATGGGAAAATAATAGGAGACATAATGGAAATACAGTATCGTCCAATTTGTGACCATAATGGGAATATACATAGCGCTTCCTTCACAGGAAATAATACATGTGACATAACGGGAATGTAGTAAGTATGTGGGTTTGGCTGGGATTATCCTACATCCTGCAGGGATATAATAACTGGGAAAACGCTATATTTGATACCGCCACGTTGTGGGATGAGCGAGTAAACATTGCATGTCATTTCCCAGAATCCCTTGCTGCAGTGGGAGCACTGTATGCTACTGTACTGTAGGTGATAATGGTTGAAATATATATATATATATATATATATAGATATATATCTATCTATATATACAGTGCTCGACAAATCACCAAAAAATCTACTCGCCACACAAAAAAATCTACTCGCCACCTAGTACCAAACGTGTGCTGCTTGGGCCAATAGGAGCTCGCCACGATGTTAAATCCACTCGCCCGGGGCGAGCAAATGTATAGGTTTGTCGAACACTGTATATATATATATATATATATATATATATATATATATATATATACATACACATCAACCAGTACAATAATTTAAAAGGGGGGAATTAAAATGGTTGAAGTGGATAATGACAAGTATATACCGATCCAAAAAAACAACTCCTGAGCATGTATGTACTGCTTACATGGATGTACTATTAGCATGTACAGTGTTGTTTGTTACTGCAGTTACCAATTTATTTCCATTTTAAATATTTAATTTCTCTGAAATGGTGCAAGCAAATTGTATGAAAAGTTGCAAACGAATACATGAATGTTTTGTATCCAGAGTCAGGGGGATGAGATGAGATGGGGTCATGTTCATACAGTATTTGAACTGTACATTACTAAAAGAAGGCTTTTTTTCTATGCAGATACAGTATAGTGTTTCAAACACATGCTATACACACGTACACACACATACACATACACACACACACACACACACACACACACACACACACACACACACGAGGTAATGTAAAGATGTGGGTGAACAGAGCGAAAAAGATTGTACTAGAAACGCTTATTAACATCAAAGGAATGGGCCTAAAGCAAAAGTTTGAACAGCAGCAGCAGCTGCAGTACCCCTGATATCTATGGATGGGACAGATACCCCCTGCAGACGCACGCACGCACGCACGCACACACACACACAGGGAGGGGTCTGTAGTGTGACAGAGCACACCAGCTACGCCACCAGGCACTCCTTCTTGAATTAAAATAAAACTATCTCCTTACCTCTTTCTGGATGCCCCCTCTTTACCAACAAGAGGGACAGGACCAGCTCTCCTCAGCTTCCATTTTCCTCTTCCTTTCCTCTCTCCCTTGAAAACTTTCTGCACCTGAGACAGTGGGAGGGAGGGAGATAGAGCATGAAACAGCACCCCAAATCCTGTCCCATTACAAGCAGCACAGGCTTCTGTCCCTCTACTCCTCTGCCTCCAGTCATTTGCATGGGAGGGAGGAGCTGCTTGCTCTCTCTCTCCCTCTTTCTCCCTCTCTCTCCTCTACCTCTCTCCCTCCCTCTCTCTTTTAGAAGCTTTACACCTGCCATCCTGCCTACAGTATGTGATGATATCACAATGTCTCTCTTACATCACAGACAGGCTGACATCATCACACAGGCTGGCGGCCAGCAAGAGACAGAAATGCAGATAGAGACACACTGACAAATACATACACTGTAGGCACAGGCACCATGCGGCTTCTGCACCATAAAAGTTCATTTGAATCAAAAATAATGTCATCTTTTAAGTGAGGCGCTATTGAAATCTTGGGGGTCTAAGTGTCAAGACAATCTTGACATAAAACGGAGCATCATTTTCAATCATTCAATAATGATGTGGTTTTGGATGACAGTATTCTATGAGATATCATGGGAAAATAATAGGAGACATAATGGAAATACAGTATCGTCCAATTTGTGACCATAATGGGAATATACATAGCGCTTCCTTCACAGGAAATAATACATGTGACATAACGGGAATGTAGTAAGTATGTGGGTTTGGCTGGGATTATCCTACATCCTGCAGGGATATAATAACTGGGAAAACGCTATATTTGATACCGCCACGTTGTGGGATGAGCGAGTAAACATTGCATGTCATTTCCCAGAATCCCTTGCTGCAGTGGGAGCACTGTATGCTACTGTACTGTAGGTGATAATGGTTGAAATATATATATATATATATATATATAGATATATATCTATATATATATATATATATATATATATATATATATATATATATATATATATACATACACATCAACCAGTACAATAATTTAAAAGGGGGGAATTAAAATGGTTGAAGTGGATAATGACAAGTATATACCGATCCAAAAAACTGTCCTAGACCTTCCTATAAGAAGTTAGCCAAAAAGTAGCTTCGAAAAACGCTTAGGTTAAGTTTCAGAGTTGCTTCTAATGTACCAAAGCTGGACTTAGACATAATTTCACTCTCACAACATTATGGCTGGTTGGAGACAGTCCGAACCACAAGTACCGGGTCCATGGTTCTGGCCGTATACTGGGGGGACGGGGACGACTCCCATTAACCCCTGACTATACCGGGGATACGCTTATCACAATGCCTTTCTGGTCTGTGCTGAAGCAGGGCATTCTGGCAGCCAAGTGGCTTGACCTTTATTAGTGAGCCTGGTTACCCCCTCTCGGAACCACAGACTTAGAAATCGCCAGCTCATATACAGTGCATAAAATATATTTATATATATACCCTTATACACCATTTAATAAAAAATATCACAAAATTCTTCTAAGTCCCTCGGGAAGAGTGAAAGACGCGCACGTTCATTTTCAGAGCTCCTAGACCTTCCTATAAGAAGTTAGCCAAAAAGTAGCTTCGAAAAACGCTTAGGTTAAGTTTCAGAGTTGCTTCTAATGTACCAAAGCTGGACTTAGACATAATTTCACTCTCACAACATTATGGCTGGTTGGAGACAGTCCGAACCACAAGTACCGGGTCCATGGTTCTGGCCGTATACTGGGGGGGCGGGGACGACTCCCATTAACCCCTGACTATACCGGGGATACGCTTATCACAATGCCTTTCTGGTCTGTGCTGAAGCACGGCATTCTGGCAGCCAAGTGGCTTGACCTTTATTAGTGAGCCTGGTTACCCCCTCTCGGAACCACAGACTTAGAAATCGCCAGCTCATATACAGTGCATAAAATATATTTATATATATACCCTTATACACCATTTAATAAAAAATATCACAAAATTCTTCTAAGTCCCTCGGGAAGAGTGAAAGACGCGCACGTTCATTTTCAGAGCTCCTAGACCTTCCTATAAGAAGTTAGCCAAAAAGTAGCTTCGAAAAACGCTTAGGTTAAGTTTCAGAGTTGCTTCTAATGTACCAAAGCTGGACTTAGACATAATTTCACTCTCACAACATTATGGCTGGTTGGAGACAGTCCGAACCACAAGTACCGGGTCCATGGTTCTGGCCGTATACTGGGGGGGCGGGGACGACTCCCATTAACCCCTGACTATACCGGGGATACGCTTATCACAATGCCTTTCTGGTCTGTGCTGAAGCACGGCATTCTGGCAGCCAAGTGGCTTGACCTTTATTAGTGAGCCTGGTTACCCCCTCTCGGAACCACAGACTTAGAAATCGCCAGCTCATATACAGTGCATAAAATATATTTATATATATACCCTTATACACCATTTTAATAAAAAATATCACAAAATTCTTCTAAGTCCCTCGGGAAGAGTGAAAGACGCGCACGTTCATTTTCAGATCTCCTAGACCTTCCTATAAGAAGTTAGCCAAAAAGTAGCTTCGAAAAACGCTTAGGTTAAGTTTCAGAGTTGCTTCTAATGTACCAAAGCTGGACTTAGACATAATTTCACTCTCACAACATTATGGCTGGTTGGAGAGAGTCCGAACCACAAGTACCGGGTCCATGGTTCTGGCCGTATACTGGGGGGACGGGGACGACTCCCATTAACCCCTGACTATACCGGGGATACGCTTATCACAATGCCTTTCTGGTCTGTGCTGAAGCAGGGCATTCTGGCAGCCAAGTGGCTTGACCTTTATTAGTGAGCCTGGTTACCCCCTCTCGGAACCACAGACTTAGAAATCGCCAGCTCATATACAGTGCATAAAATATATTTATATATATACCCTTATACACCATTTAATAAAAAATATCACAAAATTCTTCTAAGTCCCTCGGGAAGAGTGAAAGACGCGCACGTTCATTTTCAGAGCTCCTAGACCTTCCTATAAGAAGTTAGTTTAAAAGTAGCTTCGAAAAACGCTTAGGTTAAGTTTCAGAGTTGCTTCTAATGTACCAAAGCTGGACTTAGACATAATTTCACTCTCACAACATTATGGCTGGTTGGAGACAGTCCGAACCACAAGTACCGGGTCCATGGTTCTGGCCGTATACTGGGGGGACGGGGACGACTCCCATTAACCCCTGACTATACCGGGGATACGCTTATCACAATGCCTTTCTGGTCTGTGCTGAAGCAGGGCATTCTGGCAGCCAAGTGGCTTGACCTTTATTAGTGAGCCTGGTTACCCCCTCTCGGAACCACAGACTTAGAAATCGCCAGCTCATATACAGTGCATAAAATATATTTATATACTGTATATACCCTTATACACCATTTTAATAAAAAATATCACAAAATTCTTCTAAGTCCCTCGGGAAGAGTGAAAGACGCGCACGTTCATTTTCAGAGCTCCTAGACCTTCCTATAAGAAGTTAGCCAAAAAGTAGCTTCGAAAAACGCTTAGGTTAAGTTTCAGAGTTGCTTCTAATGTACCAAAGCTGGACTTAGACATAATTTCACTCTCACAACATTATGGCTGGTTGGAGAGAGTCCGAACCACAAGTACCGGGTCCATGGTTCTGGCCGTATACTGGGGGGACGGGGACGACTCCCATTAACCCCTGACTATACCGGGGATACGCTTATCACAATGCCTTTCTGGTCTGTGCTGAAGCAGGGCATTCTGGCAGCCAAGTGGCTTGACCTTTATTAGTGAGCCTGGTTACCCCCTCTCGGAACCACAGACTTAGAAATCGCCAGCTCATATACAGTGCATAAAATATATTTATATATATACCCTTATACACCATTTAATAAAAAATATCACAAAATTCTTCTAAGTCCCTCGGGAAGAGTGAAAGACGCGCACGTTCATTTTCAGAGCTCCTAGACCTTCCTATAAGAAGTTAGCCAAAAAGTAGCTTCGAAAAACGCTTAGGTTAAGTTTCAGAGTTGCTTCTAATGTACCAAAGCTGGACTTAGACATAATTTCACTCTCACAACATTATGGCTGGTTGGAGACAGTCCGAACCACAAGTACCGGGTCCATGGTTCTGGCCGTATACTGGGGGGGCGGGGACGACTCCCATTAACCCCTGACTATACCGGGGATACGCTTATCACAATGCCTTTCTGGTCTGTGCTGAAGCACGGCATTCTGGCAGCCAAGTGGCTTGACCTTTATTAGTGAGCCTGGTTACCCCCTCTCGGAACCACAGACTTAGAAATCGCCAGCTCATATACAGTGCATAAAATATATTTATATATATACCCTTATACACCATTTAATAAAAAATATCACAAAATTCTTCTAAGTCCCTCGGGAAGAGTGAAAGACGCGCACGTTCATTTTCAGAGCTCCTAGACCTTCCTATAAGAAGTTAGCCAAAAAGTAGCTTCGAAAAACGCTTAGGTTAAGTTTCAGAGTTGCTTCTAATGTACCAAAGCTGGACTTAGACATAATTTCACTCTCACAACATTATGGCTGGTTGGAGACAGTCCGAACCACAAGTACCGGGTCCATGGTTCTGGCCGTATACTGGGGGGGCGGGGACGACTCCCATTAACCCCTGACTATACCGGGGATACGCTTATCACAATGCCTTTCTGGTCTGTGCTGAAGCACGGCATTCTGGCAGCCAAGTGGCTTGACCTTTATTAGTGAGCCTGGTTACCCCCTCTCGGAACCACAGACTTAGAAATCGCCAGCTCATATACAGTGCATAAAATATATTTATATATATACCCTTATACACCATTTTAATAAAAAATATCACAAAATTCTTCTAAGTCCCTCGGGAAGAGTGAAAGACGCGCACGTTCATTTTCAGATCTCCTAGACCTTCCTATAAGAAGTTAGCCAAAAAGTAGCTTCGAAAAACGCTTAGGTTAAGTTTCAGAGTTGCTTCTAATGTACCAAAGCTGGACTTAGACATAATTTCACTCTCACAACATTATGGCTGGTTGGAGAGAGTCCGAACCACAAGTACCGGGTCCATGGTTCTGGCCGTATACTGGGGGGACGGGGACGACTCCCATTAACCCCTGACTATACCGGGGATACGCTTATCACAATGCCTTTCTGGTCTGTGCTGAAGCAGGGCATTCTGGCAGCCAAGTGGCTTGACCTTTATTAGTGAGCCTGGTTACCCCCTCTCGGAACCACAGACTTAGAAATCGCCAGCTCATATACAGTGCATAAAATATATTTATATATATACCCTTATACACCATTTAATAAAAAATATCACAAAATTCTTCTAAGTCCCTCGGGAAGAGTGAAAGACGCGCACGTTCATTTTCAGAGCTCCTAGACCTTCCTATAAGAAGTTAGTTTAAAAGTAGCTTCGAAAAACGCTTAGGTTAAGTTTCAGAGTTGCTTCTAATGTACCAAAGCTGGACTTAGACATAATTTCACTCTCACAACATTATGGCTGGTTGGAGACAGTCCGAACCACAAGTACCGGGTCCATGGTTCTGGCCGTATACTGGGGGGACGGGGACGACTCCCATTAACCCCTGACTATACCGGGGATACGCTTATCACAATGCCTTTCTGGTCTGTGCTGAAGCAGGGCATTCTGGCAGCCAAGTGGCTTGACCTTTATTAGTGAGCCTGGTTACCCCCTCTCGGAACCACAGACTTAGAAATCGCCAGCTCATATACAGTGCATAAAATATATTTATATATATACCCTTATACACCATTTAATAAAAAATATCACAAAATTCTTCTAAGTCCCTCGGGAAGAGTGAAAGACGCGCACGTTCATTTTCAGAGCTCCTAGACCTTCCTATAAGAAGTTAGCCAAAAAGTAGCTTCGAAAAACGCTTAGGTTAAGTTTCAGAGTTGCTTCTAATGTACCAAAGCTGGACTTAGACATAATTTCACTCTCACAACATTATGGCTGGTTGGAGAGAGTCCGAACCACAAGTACCGGGTCCATGGTTCTGGCCGTATACTGGGGGGACGGGGACGACTCCCATTAACCCCTGACTATACCGGGGATACGCTTATCACAATGCCTTTCTGGTCTGTGCTGAAGCAGGGCATTCTGGCAGCCAAGTGGCTTGACCTTTATTAGTGAGCCTGGTTACCCCCTCTCGGAACCACAGACTTAGAAATCGCCAGCTCATATACAGTGCATAAAATATATTTATATATATACCCTTATACACCATTTAATAAAAAATATCACAAAATTCTTCTAAGTCCCTCGGGAAGAGTGAAAGACGCGCACGTTCATTTTCAGAGCTCCTAGACCTTCCTATAAGAAGTTAGCCAAAAAGTAGCTTCGAAAAACGCTTAGGTTAAGTTTCAGAGTTGCTTCTAATGTACCAAAGCTGGACTTAGACATAATTTCACTCTCACAACATTATGGCTGGTTGGAGAGAGTCCGAACCACAAGTACCGGGTCCATGGTTCTGGCCGTATACTGGGGGGACGGGGACGACTCCCATTAACCCCTGACTATACCGGGGATACGCTTATCACAATGCCTTTCTGGTCTGTGCTGAAGCAGGGCATTCTGGCAGCCAAGTGGCTTGACCTTTATTAGTGAGCCTGGTTACCCCCTCTCGGAACCACAGACTTAGAAATCGCCAGCTCATATACAGTGCATAAAATATATTTATATATATACCCTTATACACCATTTAATAAAAAATATCACAAAATTCTTCTAAGTCCCTCGGGAAGAGTGAAAGACGCGCACGTTCATTTTCAGAGCTCCTAGACCTTCCTATAAGAAGTTAGCCAAAAAGTAGCTTCGAAAAACGCTTAGGTTAAGTTTCAGAGTTGCTTCTAATGTACCAAAGCTGGACTTAGACATAATTTCACTCTCACAACATTATGGCTGGTTGGAGAGAGTCCGAACCACAAGTACCGGGTCCATGGTTCTGGCCGTATACTGGGGGGACGGGGACGACTCCCATTAACCCCTGACTATACCGGGGATACGCTTATCACAATGCCTTTCTGGTCTGTGCTGAAGCAGGGCATTCTGGCAGCCAAGTGGCTTGACCTTTATTAGTGAGCCTGGTTACCCCCTCTCGGAACCACAGACTTAGAAATCGCCAGCTCATATACAGTGCATAAAATATATTTATATATATACCCTTATACACCATTTAATAAAAAATATCACAAAATTCTTCTAAGTCCCTCGGGAAGAGTGAAAGACGCGCACGTTCATTTTCAGAGCTCCTAGACCTTCCTATAAGAAGTTAGTTTAAAAGTAGCTTCGAAAAACGCTTAGGTTAAGTTTCAGAGTTGCTTCTAATGTACCAAAGCTGGACTTAGACATAATTTCACTCTCACAACATTATGGCTGGTTGGAGACAGTCCGAACCACAAGTACCGGGTCCATGGTTCTGGCCGTATACTGGGGGGACGGGGACGACTCCCATTAACCCCTGACTATACCGGGGATACGCTTATCACAATGCCTTTCTGGTCTGTGCTGAAGCAGGGCATTCTGGCAGCCAAGTGGCTTGACCTTTATTAGTGAGCCTGGTTACCCCCTCTCGGAACCACAGACTTAGAAATCGCCAGCTCATATACAGTGCATAAAATATATTTATATATATACCCTTATACACCATTTAATAAAAAATATCACAAAATTCTTCTAAGTCCCTCGGGAAGAGTGAAAGACGCGCACGTTCATTTTCAGAGCTCCTAGACCTTCCTATAAGAAGTTAGCCAAAAAGTAGCTTCGAAAAACGCTTAGGTTAAGTTTCAGAGTTGCTTCTAATGTACCAAAGCTGGACTTAGACATAATTTCACTCTCACAACATTATGGCTGGTTGGAGAGAGTCCGAACCACAAGTACCGGGTCCATGGTTCTGGCCGTATACTGGGGGGACGGGGACGACTCCCATTAACCCCTGACTATACCGGGGATACGCTTATCACAATGCCTTTCTGGTCTGTGCTGAAGCAGGGCATTCTGGCAGCCAAGTGGCTTGACCTTTATTAGTGAGCCTGGTTACCCCCTCTCGGAACCACAGACTTAGAAATCGCCAGCTCATATACAGTGCATAAAATATATTTATATATATACCCTTATACACCATTTTAATAAAAAATATCACAAAATTCTTCTAAGTCCCTCGGGAAGAGTGAAAGACGCGCACGTTCATTTTCAGAGCTCCTAGACCTTCCTATAAGAAGTTAGCCAAAAAGTAGTTTCGAAAAACGCTTAGGTTAAGTTTCAGAGTTGCTTCTAATGTACCAAAGCTGGACTTAGACATAATTTCACTCTCACAACATTATGGCTGGTTGGAGAGAGTCCGAACCACAAGTACCGGGTCCATGGTTCTGGCCGTATACTGGGGGGACGGGGACGACTCCCATTAACCCCTGACTATACCGGGGATACGCTTATCACAATGCCTTTCTGGTCTGTGCTGAAGCAGGGCATTCTGGCAGCCAAGTGGCTTGACCTTTATTAGTGAGCCTGGTTACCCCCTCTCGGAACCACAGACTTAGAAATCGCCAGCTCATATACAGTGCATAAAATATATTTATATATATACCCTTATACACCATTTAATAAAAAATATCACAAAATTCTTCTAAGTCCCTCGGGAAGAGTGAAAGACGCGCACGTTCATTTTCAGAGCTCCTAGACCTTCCTATAAGAAGTTAGCCAAAAAGTAGCTTCGAAAAACGCTTAGGTTAAGTTTCAGAGTTGCTTCTAATGTACCAAAGCTGGACTTAGACATAATTTCACTCTCACAACATTATGGCTGGTTGGAGAGAGTCCGAACCACAAGTACCGGGTCCATGGTTCTGGCCGTATACTGGGGGGACGGGGACGACTCCCATTAACCCCTGACTATACCGGGGATACGCTTATCACAATGCCTTTCTGGTCTGTGCTGAAGCAGGGCATTCTGGCAGCCAAGTGGCTTGACCTTTATTAGTGAGCCTGGTTACCCCCTCTCGGAACCACAGACTTAGAAATCGCCAGCTCATATACAGTGCATAAAATATATATATATATATATACCCTTATACACCATTTTAATAAAAAATATCACAAAATTCTTCTAAGTCCCTCGGGAAGAGTGAAAGACGCGCACATTCATTTTCAGAGCTCCTAGACCTTCCTATAAGAAGTTAGCCAAAAAGTAGTTTCGAAAAACGCTTAGGTTAAGTTTCAGAGTTGCTTCTAATGTACCAAAGCTGGACTTAGACATAATTTCACTCTCACAACATTATGGCTGGTTGGAGAGAGTCCGAACCACAAGTACCGGGTCCATGGTTCTGGCCGTATACTGGGGGGACGGGGACGACTCCCATTAACCCCTGACTATACCGGGGATACGCTTATCACAATGCCTTTCTGGTCTGTGCTGAAGCAGGGCATTCTGGCAGCCAAGTGGCTTGACCTTTATTAGTGAGCCTGGTTACCCCCTCTCGGAACCACAGACTTAGAAATCGCCAGCTCATATACAGTGCATAAAATATATTTATATATATACCCTTATACACCATTTAATAAAAAATATCACAAAATTCTTCTAAGTCCCTCGGGAAGAGTGAAAGACGCGCACGTTCATTTTCAGAGCTCCTAGACCTTCCTATAAGAAGTAAGCCAAAAAGTAGCTTCGAAAAACGCTTAGGTTAAGTTTCAGAGTTGCTTCTAATGTACCAAAGCTGGACTTAGACATAATTTCACTCTCACAACATTATGGCTGGTTGGAGAGAGTCCGAACCACAAGTACCGGGTCCATGGTTCTGGCCGTATACTGGGGGGACGGGGACGACTCCCATTAACCCCTGACTATACCGGGGATACGCTTATCACAATGCCTTTCTGGTCTGTGCTGAAGCAGGGCATTCTGGCAGCCAAGTGGCTTGACCTTTATTAGTGAGCCTGGTTACCCCCTCTCGGAACCACAGACTTAGAAATCGCCAGCTCATATACAGTGCATAAAATATATTTATATATATACCCTTATACACCATTTTAATAAAAAATATCACAAAATTCTTCTAAGTCCCTCGGGAAGAGTGAAAGACGCGCACGTTCATTTTCAGAGCTCCTAGACCTTCCTATAAGAAGTTAGCCAAAAAGTAGTTTCGAAAAACGCTTAGGTTAAGTTTCAGAGTTGCTTCTAATGTACCAAAGCTGGACTTAGACATAATTTCACTCTCACAACATTATGGCTGGTTGGAGAGAGTCCGAACCACAAGTACCGGGTCCATGGTTCTGGCCGTATACTGGGGGGACGGGGACGACTCCCATTAACCCCTGACTATACCGGGGATACGCTTATCACAATGCCTTTCTGGTCTGTGCTGAAGCAGGGCATTCTGGCAGCCAAGTGGCTTGACCTTTATTAGTGAGCCTGGTTACCCCCTCTCGGAACCACAGACTTAGAAATCGCCAGCTCATATACAGTGCATAAAATATATTTATATATATACCCTTATACACCATTTAATAAAAAATATCACAAAATTCTTCTAAGTCCCTCGGGAAGAGTGAAAGACGCGCACGTTCATTTTCAGAGCTCCTAGACCTTCCTATAAGAAGTTAGCCAAAAAGTAGCTTCGAAAAACGCTTAGGTTAAGTTTCAGAGTTGCTTCTAATGTACCAAAGCTGGACTTAGACATAATTTCACTCTCACAACATTATGGCTGGTTGGAGAGAGTCCGAACCACAAGTACCGGGTCCATGGTTCTGGCCGTATACTGGGGGGACGGGGACGACTCCCATTAACCCCTGACTATACCGGGGATACGCTTATCACAATGCCTTTCTGGTCTGTGCTGAAGCAGGGCATTCTGGCAGCCAAGTGGCTTGACCTTTATTAGTGAGCCTGGTTACCCCCTCTCGGAACCACAGACTTAGAAATCGCCAGCTCATATACAGTGCATAAAATATATTTATATATATACCCTTATACACCATTTTAATAAAAAATATCACAAAATTCTTCTAAGTCCCTCGGGAAGAGTGAAAGACGCGCACGTTCATTTTCAGAGCTCCTAGACCTTCCTATAAGAAGTTAGCCAAAAAGTAGTTTCGAAAAACGCTTAGGTTAAGTTTCAGAGTTGCTTCTAATGTACCAAAGCTGGACTTAGACATAATTTCACTCTCACAACATTATGGCTGGTTGGAGAGAGTCCGAACCACAAGTACCGGGTCCATGGTTCTGGCCGTATACTGGGGGGACGGGGACGACTCCCATTAACCCCTGACTATACCGGGGATACGCTTATCACAATGCCTTTCTGGTCTGTGCTGAAGCAGGGCATTCTGGCAGCCAAGTGGCTTGACCTTTATTAGTGAGCCTGGTTACCCCCTCTCGGAACCACAGACTTAGAAATCGCCAGCTCATATACAGTGCATAAAATATATTTATATATATACCCTTATACACCATTTAATAAAAAATATCACAAAATTCTTCTAAGTCCCTCGGGAAGAGTGAAAGACGCGCACGTTCATTTTCAGAGCTCCTAGACCTTCCTATAAGAAGTTAGCCAAAAAGTAGCTTCGAAAAACGCTTAGGTTAAGTTTCAGAGTTGCTTCTAATGTACCAAAGCTGGACTTAGACATAATTTCACTCTCACAACATTATGGCTGGTTGGAGAGAGTCCGAACCACAAGTACCGGGTCCATGGTTCTGGCCGTATACTGGGGGGACGGGGACGACTCCCATTAACCCCTGACTATACCGGGGATACGCTTATCACAATGCCTTTCTGGTCTGTGCTGAAGCAGGGCATTCTGGCAGCCAAGTGGCTTGACCTTTATTAGTGAGCCTGGTTACCCCCTCTCGGAACCACAGACTTAGAAATCGCCAGCTCATATACAGTGCATAAAATATATATATATATACCCTTATACACCATTTTAATAAAAAATATCACAAAATTCTTCTAAGTCCCTCGGGAAGAGTGAAAGACGCGCACATTCATTTTCAGAGCTCCTAGACCTTCCTATAAGAAGTTAGCCAAAAAGTAGTTTCGAAAAACGCTTAGGTTAAGTTTCAGAGTTGCTTCTAATGTACCAAAGCTGGACTTAGACATAATTTCACTCTCACAACATTATGGCTGGTTGGAGAGAGTCCGAACCACAAGTACCGGGTCCATGGTTCTGGCCGTATACTGGGGGGACGGGGACGACTCCCATTAACCCCTGACTATACCGGGGATACGCTTATCACAATGCCTTTCTGGTCTGTGCTGAAGCAGGGCATTCTGGCAGCCAAGTGGCTTGACCTTTATTAGTGAGCCTGGTTACCCCCTCTCGGAACCACAGACTTAGAAATCGCCAGCTCATATACAGTGCATAAAATATATTTATATATATACCCTTATACACCATTTAATAAAAAATATCACAAAATTCTTCTAAGTCCCTCGGGAAGAGTGAAAGACGCGCACGTTCATTTTCAGAGCTCCTAGACCTTCCTATAAGAAGTAAGCCAAAAAGTAGCTTCGAAAAACGCTTAGGTTAAGTTTCAGAGTTGCTTCTAATGTACCAAAGCTGGACTTAGACATAATTTCACTCTCACAACATTATGGCTGGTTGGAGAGAGTCCGAACCACAAGTACCGGGTCCATGGTTCTGGCCGTATACTGGGGGGACGGGGACGACTCCCATTAACCCCTGACTATACCGGGGATACGCTTATCACAATGCCTTTCTGGTCTGTGCTGAAGCAGGGCATTCTGGCAGCCAAGTGGCTTGACCTTTATTAGTGAGCCTGGTTACCCCCTCTCGGAACCACAGACTTAGAAATCGCCAGCTCATATACAGTGCATAAAATATATTTATATATATACCCTTATACACCATTTTAATAAAAAATATCACAAAATTCTTCTAAGTCCCTCGGGAAGAGTGAAAGACGCGCACGTTCATTTTCAGAGCTCCTAGACCTTCCTATAAGAAGTTAGCCAAAAAGTAGTTTCGAAAAACGCTTAGGTTAAGTTTCAGAGTTGCTTCTAATGTACCAAAGCTGGACTTAGACATAATTTCACTCTCACAACATTATGGCTGGTTGGAGAGAGTCCGAACCACAAGTACCGGGTCCATGGTTCTGGCCGTATACTGGGGGGACGGGGACGACTCCCATTAACCCCTGACTATACCGGGGATACGCTTATCACAATGCCTTTCTGGTCTGTGCTGAAGCAGGGCATTCTGGCAGCCAAGTGGCTTGACCTTTATTAGTGAGCCTGGTTACCCCCTCTCGGAACCACAGACTTAGAAATCGCCAGCTCATATACAGTGCATAAAATATATTTATATATATACCCTTATACACCATTTAATAAAAAATATCACAAAATTCTTCTAAGTCCCTCGGGAAGAGTGAAAGACGCGCACGTTCATTTTCAGAGCTCCTAGACCTTCCTATAAGAAGTTAGCCAAAAAGTAGCTTCGAAAAACGCTTAGGTTAAGTTTCAGAGTTGCTTCTAATGTACCAAAGCTGGACTTAGACATAATTTCACTCTCACAACATTATGGCTGGTTGGAGAGAGTCCGAACCACAAGTACCGGGTCCATGGTTCTGGCCGTATACTGGGGGGACGGGGACGACTCCCATTAACCCCTGACTATACCGGGGATACGCTTATCACAATGCCTTTCTGGTCTGTGCTGAAGCAGGGCATTCTGGCAGCCAAGTGGCTTGACCTTTATTAGTGAGCCTGGTTACCCCCTCTCGGAACCACAGACTTAGAAATCGCCAGCTCATATACAGTGCATAAAATATATATATATATACCCTTATACACCATTTTAATAAAAAATATCACAAAATTCTTCTAAGTCCCTCGGGAAGAGTGAAAGACGCGCACATTCATTTTCAGAGCTCCTAGACCTTCCTATAAGAAGTTAGCCAAAAAGTAGTTTCGAAAAACGCTTAGGTTAAGTTTCAGAGTTGCTTCTAATGTACCAAAGCTGGACTTAGACATAATTTCACTCTCACAACATTATGGCTGGTTGGAGAGAGTCCGAACCACAAGTACCGGGTCCATGGTTCTGGCCGTATACTGGGGGGACGGGGACGACTCCCATTAACCCCTGACTATACCGGGGATACGCTTATCACAATGCCTTTCTGGTCTGTGCTGAAGCAGGGCATTCTGGCAGCCAAGTGGCTTGACCTTTATTAGTGAGCCTGGTTACCCCCTCTCGGAACCACAGACTTAGAAATCGCCAGCTCATATACAGTGCATAAAATATATTTATATATATACCCTTATACACCATTTAATAAAAAATATCACAAAATTCTTCTAAGTCCCTCGGGAAGAGTGAAAGACGCGCACGTTCATTTTCAGAGCTCCTAGACCTTCCTATAAGAAGTTAGTTTAAAAGTAGCTTCGAAAAACGCTTAGGTTAAGTTTCAGAGTTGCTTCTAATGTACCAAAGCTGGACTTAGACATAATTTCACTCTCACAACATTATGGCTGGTTGGAGACAGTCCGAACCACAAGTACCGGGTCCATGGTTCTGGCCGTATACTGGGGGGACGGGGACGACTCCCATTAACCCCTGACTATACCGGGGATACGCTTATCACAATGCCTTTCTGGTCTGTGCTGAAGCAGGGCATTCTGGCAGCCAAGTGGCTTGACCTTTATTAGTGAGCCTGGTTACCCCCTCTCGGAACCACAGACTTAGAAATCGCCAGCTCATATACAGTGCATAAAATATATTTATATATATACCCTTATACACCATTTAATAAAAAATATCACAAAATTCTTCTAAGTCCCTCGGGAAGAGTGAAAGACGCGCACGTTCATTTTCAGAGCTCCTAGACCTTCCTATAAGAAGTTAGCCAAAAAGTAGCTTCGAAAAACGCTTAGGTTAAGTTTCAGAGTTGCTTCTAATGTACCAAAGCTGGACTTAGACATAATTTCACTCTCACAACATTATGGCTGGTTGGAGAGAGTCCGAACCACAAGTACCGGGTCCATGGTTCTGGCCGTATACTGGGGGGACGGGGACGACTCCCATTAACCCCTGACTATACCGGGGATACGCTTATCACAATGCCTTTCTGGTCTGTGCTGAAGCAGGGCATTCTGGCAGCCAAGTGGCTTGACCTTTATTAGTGAGCCTGGTTACCCCCTCTCGGAACCACAGACTTAGAAATCGCCAGCTCATATACAGTGCATAAAATATATTTATATATATACCCTTATACACCATTTAATAAAAAATATCACAAAATTCTTCTAAGTCCCTCGGGAAGAGTGAAAGACGCGCACGTTCATTTTCAGAGCTCCTAGACCTTCCTATAAGAAGTTAGCCAAAAAGTAGCTTCGAAAAACGCTTAGGTTAAGTTTCAGAGTTGCTTCTAATGTACCAAAGCTGGACTTAGACATAATTTCACTCTCACAACATTATGGCTGGTTGGAGAGAGTCCGAACCACAAGTACCGGGTCCATGGTTCTGGCCGTATACTGGGGGGACGGGGACGACTCCCATTAACCCCTGACTATACCGGGGATACGCTTATCACAATGCCTTTCTGGTCTGTGCTGAAGCAGGGCATTCTGGCAGCCAAGTGGCTTGACCTTTATTAGTGAGCCTGGTTACCCCCTCTCGGAACCACAGACTTAGAAATCGCCAGCTCATATACAGTGCATAAAATATATTTATATATATACCCTTATACACCATTTAATAAAAAATATCACAAAATTCTTCTAAGTCCCTCGGGAAGAGTGAAAGACGCGCACGTTCATTTTCAGAGCTCCTAGACCTTCCTATAAGAAGTTAGCCAAAAAGTAGCTTCGAAAAACGCTTAGGTTAAGTTTCAGAGTTGCTTCTAATGTACCAAAGCTGGACTTAGACATAATTTCACTCTCACAACATTATGGCTGGTTGGAGAGAGTCCGAACCACAAGTACCGGGTCCATGGTTCTGGCCGTATACTGGGGGGACGGGGACGACTCCCATTAACCCCTGACTATACCGGGGATACGCTTATCACAATGCCTTTCTGGTCTGTGCTGAAGCAGGGCATTCTGGCAGCCAAGTGGCTTGACCTTTATTAGTGAGCCTGGTTACCCCCTCTCGGAACCACAGACTTAGAAATCGCCAGCTCATATACAGTGCATAAAATATATTTATATATATACCCTTATACACCATTTAATAAAAAATATCACAAAATTCTTCTAAGTCCCTCGGGAAGAGTGAAAGACGCGCACGTTCATTTTCAGAGCTCCTAGACCTTCCTATAAGAAGTTAGTTAAAAGTAGCTTCGAAAAACGCTTAGGTTAAGTTTCAGAGTTGCTTCTAATGTACCAAAGCTGGACTTAGACATAATTTCACTCTCACAACATTATGGCTGGTTGGAGACAGTCCGAACCACAAGTACCGGGTCCATGGTTCTGGCCGTATACTGGGGGGACGGGGACGACTCCCATTAACCCCTGACTATACCGGGGATACGCTTATCACAATGCCTTTCTGGTCTGTGCTGAAGCAGGGCATTCTGGCAGCCAAGTGGCTTGACCTTTATTAGTGAGCCTGGTTACCCCCTCTCGGAACCACAGACTTAGAAATCGCCAGCTCATATACAGTGCATAAAATATATTTATATATATACCCTTATACACCATTTAATAAAAAATATCACAAAATTCTTCTAAGTCCCTCGGGAAGAGTGAAAGACGCGCACGTTCATTTTCAGAGCTCCTAGACCTTCCTATAAGAAGTTAGCCAAAAAGTAGCTTCGAAAAACGCTTAGGTTAAGTTTCAGAGTTGCTTCTAATGTACCAAAGCTGGACTTAGACATAATTTCACTCTCACAACATTATGGCTGGTTGGAGAGAGTCCGAACCACAAGTACCGGGTCCATGGTTCTGGCCGTATACTGGGGGGACGGGGACGACTCCCATTAACCCCTGACTATACCGGGGATACGCTTATCACAATGCCTTTCTGGTCTGTGCTGAAGCAGGGCATTCTGGCAGCCAAGTGGCTTGACCTTTATTAGTGAGCCTGGTTACCCCCTCTCGGAACCACAGACTTAGAAATCGCCAGCTCATATACAGTGCATAAAATATATTTATATATATACCCTTATACACCATTTTAATAAAAAATATCACAAAATTCTTCTAAGTCCCTCGGGAAGAGTGAAAGACGCGCACGTTCATTTTCAGAGCTCCTAGACCTTCCTATAAGAAGTTAGCCAAAAAGTAGTTTCGAAAAACGCTTAGGTTAAGTTTCAGAGTTGCTTCTAATGTACCAAAGCTGGACTTAGACATAATTTCACTCTCACAACATTATGGCTGGTTGGAGAGAGTCCGAACCACAAGTACCGGGTCCATGGTTCTGGCCGTATACTGGGGGGACGGGGACGACTCCCATTAACCCCTGACTATACCGGGGATACGCTTATCACAATGCCTTTCTGGTCTGTGCTGAAGCAGGGCATTCTGGCAGCCAAGTGGCTTGACCTTTATTAGTGAGCCTGGTTACCCCCTCTCGGAACCACAGACTTAGAAATCGCCGCTCATATACAGTGCATAAAATATATTTATATATATACCCTTATACACCATTTAATAAAAAATATCACAAAATTCTTCTAAGTCCCTCGGGAAGAGTGAAAGACGCGCACGTTCATTTTCAGAGCTCCTAGACCTTCCTATAAGAAGTTAGCCAAAAAGTAGCTTCGAAAAACGCTTAGGTTAAGTTTCAGAGTTGCTTCTAATGTACCAAAGCTGGACTTAGACATAATTTCACTCTCACAACATTATGGCTGGTTGGAGAGAGTCCGAACCACAAGTACCGGGTCCATGGTTCTGGCCGTATACTGGGGGGACGGGGACGACTCCCATTAACCCCTGACTATACCGGGGATACGCTTATCACAATGCCTTTCTGGTCTGTGCTGAAGCAGGGCATTCTGGCAGCCAAGTGGCTTGACCTTTATTAGTGAGCCTGGTTACCCCCTCTCGGAACCACAGACTTAGAAATCGCCAGCTCATATACAGTGCATAAATTATATATATATATATATACCCTTATACACCATTTTAATAAAAAATATCACAAAATTCTTCTAAGTCCCTCGGGAAGAGTGAAAGACGCGCACATTCATTTTCAGAGCTCCTAGACCTTCCTATAAGAAGTTAGCCAAAAAGTAGTTTCGAAAAACGCTTAGGTTAAGTTTCAGAGTTGCTTCTAATGTACCAAAGCTGGACTTAGACATAATTTCACTCTCACAACATTATGGCTGGTTGGAGAGAGTCCGAACCACAAGTACCGGGTCCATGGTTCTGGCCGTATACTGGGGGGACGGGGACGACTCCCATTAACCCCTGACTATACCGGGGATACGCTTATCACAATGCCTTTCTGGTCTGTGCTGAAGCAGGGCATTCTGGCAGCCAAGTGGCTTGACCTTTATTAGTGAGCCTGGTTACCCCCTCTCGGAACCACAGACTTAGAAATCGCCAGCTCATATACAGTGCATAAAATATATTTATATATATACCCTTATACACCATTTAATAAAAAATATCACAAAATTCTTCTAAGTCCCTCGGGAAGAGTGAAAGACGCGCACGTTCATTTTCAGAGCTCCTAGACCTTCCTATAAGAAGTAAGCCAAAAAGTAGCTTCGAAAAACGCTTAGGTTAAGTTTCAGAGTTGCTTCTAATGTACCAAAGCTGGACTTAGACATAATTTCACTCTCACAACATTATGGCTGGTTGGAGAGAGTCCGAACCACAAGTACCGGGTCCATGGTTCTGGCCGTATACTGGGGGGACGGGGACGACTCCCATTAACCCCTGACTATACCGGGGATACGCTTATCACAATGCCTTTCTGGTCTGTGCTGAAGCAGGGCATTCTGGCAGCCAAGTGGCTTGACCTTTATTAGTGAGCCTGGTTACCCCCTCTCGGAACCACAGACTTAGAAATCGCCAGCTCATATACAGTGCATAAAATATATTTATATATATACCCTTATACACCATTTTAATAAAAAATATCACAAAATTCTTCTAAGTCCCTCGGGAAGAGTGAAAGACGCGCACGTTCATTTTCAGAGCTCCTAGACCTTCCTATAAGAAGTTAGCCAAAAAGTAGTTTCGAAAAACGCTTAGGTTAAGATTCAGAGTTGCTTCTAATGTACCAAAGCTGGACTTAGACATAATTTCACTCTCACAACATTATGGCTGGTTGGAGAGAGTCCGAACCACAAGTACCGGGTCCATGGTTCTGGCCGTATACTGGGGGGACGGGGACGACTCCCATTAACCCCTGACTATACCGGGGATACGCTTATCACAATGCCTTTCTGGTCTGTGCTGAAGCAGGGCATTCTGGCAGCCAAGTGGCTTGACCTTTATTAGTGAGCCTGGTTACCCCCTCTCGGAACCACAGACTTAGAAATCGCCAGCTCATATACAGTGCATAAAATATATTTATATATATACCCTTATACACCATTTAATAAAAAATATCACAAAATTCTTCTAAGTCCCTCGGGAAGAGTGAAAGACGCGCACGTTCATTTTCAGAGCTCCTAGACCTTCCTATAAGAAGTTAGCCAAAAAGTAGCTTCGAAAAACGCTTAGGTTAAGTTTCAGAGTTGCTTCTAATGTACCAAAGCTGGACTTAGACATAATTTCACTCTCACAACATTATGGCTGGTTGGAGAGAGTCCGAACCACAAGTACCGGGTCCATGGTTCTGGCCGTATACTGGGGGGACGGGGACGACTCCCATTAACCCCTGACTATACCGGGGATACGCTTATCACAATGCCTTTCTGGTCTGTGCTGAAGCAGGGCATTCTGGCAGCCAAGTGGCTTGACCTTTATTAGTGAGCCTGGTTACCCCCTCTCGGAACCACAGACTTAGAAATCGCCAGCTCATATACAGTGCATAAAATATATTTATATATATACCCTTATACACCATTTTAATAAAAAATATCACAAAATTCTTCTAAGTCCCTCGGGAAGAGTGAAAGACGCGCACGTTCATTTTCAGAGCTCCTAGACCTTCCTATAAGAAGTTAGCCAAAAAGTAGTTTCGAAAAACGCTTAGGTTAAGTTTCAGAGTTGCTTCTAATGTACCAAAGCTGGACTTAGACATAATTTCACTCTCACAACATTATGGCTGGTTGGAGAGAGTCCGAACCACAAGTACCGGGTCCATGGTTCTGGCCGTATACTGGGGGGACGGGGACGACTCCCATTAACCCCTGACTATACCGGGGATACGCTTATCACAATGCCTTTCTGGTCTGTGCTGAAGCAGGGCATTCTGGCAGCCAAGTGGCTTGACCTTTATTAGTGAGCCTGGTTACCCCCTCTCGGAACCACAGACTTAGAAATCGCCAGCTCATATACAGTGCATAAAATATATTTATATATATACCCTTATACACCATTTAATAAAAAATATCACAAAATTCTTCTAAGTCCCTCGGGAAGAGTGAAAGACGCGCACGTTCATTTTCAGAGCTCCTAGACCTTCCTATAAGAAGTTAGCCAAAAAGTAGCTTCGAAAAACGCTTAGGTTAAGTTTCAGAGTTGCTTCTAATGTACCAAAGCTGGACTTAGACATAATTTCACTCTCACAACATTATGGCTGGTTGGAGAGAGTCCGAACCACAAGTACCGGGTCCATGGTTCTGGCCGTATACTGGGGGGACGGGGACGACTCCCATTAACCCCTGACTATACCGGGGATACGCTTATCACAATGCCTTTCTGGTCTGTGCTGAAGCAGGGCATTCTGGCAGCCAAGTGGCTTGACCTTTATTAGTGAGCCTGGTTACCCCCTCTCGGAACCACAGACTTAGAAATCGCCAGCTCATATACAGTGCATAAAATATATATATATATACCCTTATACACCATTTTAATAAAAAATATCACAAAATTCTTCTAAGTCCCTCGGGAAGAGTGAAAGACGCGCACATTCATTTTCAGAGCTCCTAGACCTTCCTATAAGAAGTTAGCCAAAAAGTAGTTTCGAAAAACGCTTAGGTTAAGTTTCAGAGTTGCTTCTAATGTACCAAAGCTGGACTTAGACATAATTTCACTCTCACAACATTATGGCTGGTTGGAGAGAGTCCGAACCACAAGTACCGGGTCCATGGTTCTGGCCGTATACTGGGGGGACGGGGACGACTCCCATTAACCCCTGACTATACCGGGGATACGCTTATCACAATGCCTTTCTGGTCTGTGCTGAAGCAGGGCATTCTGGCAGCCAAGTGGCTTGACCTTTATTAGTGAGCCTGGTTACCCCCTCTCGGAACCACAGACTTAGAAATCGCCAGCTCATATACAGTGCATAAAATATATTTATATATATACCCTTATACACCATTTAATAAAAAATATCACAAAATTCTTCTAAGTCCCTCGGGAAGAGTGAAAGACGCGCACGTTCATTTTCAGAGCTCCTAGACCTTCCTATAAGAAGTAAGCCAAAAAGTAGCTTCGAAAAACGCTTAGGTTAAGTTTCAGAGTTGCTTCTAATGTACCAAAGCTGGACTTAGACATAATTTCACTCTCACAACATTATGGCTGGTTGGAGAGAGTCCGAACCACAAGTACCGGGTCCATGGTTCTGGCCGTATACTGGGGGGACGGGGACGACTCCCATTAACCCCTGACTATACCGGGGATACGCTTATCACAATGCCTTTCTGGTCTGTGCTGAAGCAGGGCATTCTGGCAGCCAAGTGGCTTGACCTTTATTAGTGAGCCTGGTTACCCCCTCTCGGAACCACAGACTTAGAAATCGCCAGCTCATATACAGTGCATAAAATATATTTATATATATACCCTTATACACCATTTTAATAAAAAATATCACAAAATTCTTCTAAGTCCCTCGGGAAGAGTGAAAGACGCGCACGTTCATTTTCAGAGCTCCTAGACCTTCCTATAAGAAGTTAGCCAAAAAGTAGTTTCGAAAAACGCTTAGGTTAAGTTTCAGAGTTGCTTCTAATGTACCAAAGCTGGACTTAGACATAATTTCACTCTCACAACATTATGGCTGGTTGGAGAGAGTCCGAACCACAAGTACCGGGTCCATGGTTCTGGCCGTATACTGGGGGGACGGGGACGACTCCCATTAACCCCTGACTATACCGGGGATACGCTTATCACAATGCCTTTCTGGTCTGTGCTGAAGCAGGGCATTCTGGCAGCCAAGTGGCTTGACCTTTATTAGTGAGCCTGGTTACCCCCTCTCGGAACCACAGACTTAGAAATCGCCAGCTCATATACAGTGCATAAAATATATTTATATATATACCCTTATACACCATTTAATAAAAAATATCACAAAATTCTTCTAAGTCCCTCGGGAAGAGTGAAAGACGCGCACGTTCATTTTCAGAGCTCCTAGACCTTCCTATAAGAAGTTAGCCAAAAAGTAGCTTCGAAAAACGCTTAGGTTAAGTTTCAGAGTTGCTTCTAATGTACCAAAGCTGGACTTAGACATAATTTCACTCTCACAACATTATGGCTGGTTGGAGAGAGTCCGAACCACAAGTACCGGGTCCATGGTTCTGGCCGTATACTGGGGGGACGGGGACGACTCCCATTAACCCCTGACTATACCGGGGATACGCTTATCACAATGCCTTTCTGGTCTGTGCTGAAGCAGGGCATTCTGGCAGCCAAGTGGCTTGACCTTTATTAGTGAGCCTGGTTACCCCCTCTCGGAACCACAGACTTAGAAATCGCCAGCTCATATACAGTGCATAAAATATATATATATATATATACCCTTATACACCATTTTAATAAAAAATATCACAAAATTCTTCTAAGTCCCTCGGGAAGAGTGAAAGACGCGCACATTCATTTTCAGAGCTCCTAGACCTTCCTATAAGAAGTTAGCCAAAAAGTAGTTTCGAAAAACGCTTAGGTTAAGTTTCAGAGTTGCTTCTAATGTACCAAAGCTGGACTTAGACATAATTTCACTCTCACAACATTATGGCTGGTTGGAGAGAGTCCGAACCACAAGTACCGGGTCCATGGTTCTGGCCGTATACTGGGGGGACGGGGACGACTCCCATTAACCCCTGACTATACCGGGGATACGCTTATCACAATGCCTTTCTGGTCTGTGCTGAAGCAGGGCATTCTGGCAGCCAAGTGGCTTGACCTTTATTAGTGAGCCTGGTTACCCCCTCTCGGAACCACAGACTTAGAAATCGCCAGCTCATATACAGTGCATAAAATATATTTATATATATACCCTTATACACCATTTAATAAAAAATATCACAAAATTCTTCTAAGTCCCTCGGGAAGAGTGAAAGACGCGCACGTTCATTTTCAGAGCTCCTAGACCTTCCTATAAGAAGTTAGCCAAAAAGTAGCTTCGAAAAACGCTTAGGTTAAGTTTCAGAGTTGCTTCTAATGTACCAAAGCTGGACTTAGACATAATTTCACTCTCACAACATTATGGCTGGTTGGAGACAGTCCGAACCACAAGTACCGGGTCCATGGTTCTGGCCGTATACTGGGGGGACGGGGACGACTCCCATTAACCCCTGACTATACCGGGGATACGCTTATCACAATGCCTTTCTGGTCTGTGCTGAAGCAGGGCATTCTGGCAGCCAAGTGGCTTGACCTTTATTAGTGAGCCTGGTTACCCCCTCTCGGAACCACAGACTTAGAAATCGCCAGCTCATATACAGTGCATAAAATATATTTATATATATACCCTTATACACCATTTAATAAAAAATATCACAAAATTCTTCTAAGTCCCTCGGGAAGAGTGAAAGACGCGCACGTTCATTTTCAGAGCTCCTAGACCTTCCTATAAGAAGTTAGCCAAAAAGTAGCTTCGAAAAACGCTTAGGTTAAGTTTCAGAGTTGCTTCTAATGTACCAAAGCTGGACTTAGACATAATTTCACTCTCACAACATTATGGCTGGTTGGAGAGAGTCCGAACCACAAGTACCGGGTCCATGGTTCTGGCCGTATACTGGGGGGACGGGGACGACTCCCATTAACCCCTGACTATACCGGGGATACGCTTATCACAATGCCTTTCTGGTCTGTGCTGAAGCAGGGCATTCTGGCAGCCAAGTGGCTTGACCTTTATTAGTGAGCCTGGTTACCCCCTCTCGGAACCACAGACTTAGAAATCGCCAGCTCATATACAGTGCATAAAATATATTTATATATATACCCTTATACACCATTTAATAAAAAATATCACAAAATTCTTCTAAGTCCCTCGGGAAGAGTGAAAGACGCGCACGTTCATTTTCAGAGCTCCTAGACCTTCCTATAAGAAGTTAGCCAAAAAGTAGCTTCGAAAAACGCTTAGGTTAAGTTTCAGAGTTGCTTCTAATGTACCAAAGCTGGACTTAGACATAATTTCACTCTCACAACATTATGGCTGGTTGGAGACAGTCCGAACCACAAGTACCGGGTCCATGGTTCTGGCCGTATACTGGGGGGACGGGGACGACTCCCATTAACCCCTGACTATACCGGGGATACGCTTATCACAATGCCTTTCTGGTCTGTGCTGAAGCAGGGCATTCTGGCAGCCAAGTGGCTTGACCTTTATTAGTGAGCCTGGTTACCCCCTCTCGGAACCACAGACTTAGAAATCGCCAGCTCATATACAGTGCATAAAATATATTTATAAATATACCCTTATACACCATTTAATAAAAAATATCACAAAATTCTTCTAAGTCCCTCGGGAAGAGTGAAAGACGCGCACGTTCATTTTCAGAGCTCCTAGACCTTCCTATAAGAAGTTAGCCAAAAAGTAGCTTCGAAAAACGCTTAGGTTAAGTTTCAGAGTTGCTTCTAATGTACCAAAGCTGGACTTAGACATAATTTCACTCTCACAACATTATGGCTGGTTGGAGACAGTCCGAACCACAAGTACCGGGTCCATGGTTCTGGCCGTATACTGGGGGGACGGGGACGACTCCCATTAACCCCTGACTATACCGGGGATACGCTTATCACAATGCCTTTCTGGTCTGTGCTGAAGCAGGGCATTCTGGCAGCCAAGTGGCTTGACCTTTATTAGTGAGCCTGGTTACCCCCTCTCGGAACCACAGACTTAGAAATCGCCAGCTCATATACAGTGCATAAAATATATTTATATATATACCCTTATACACCATTTAATAAAAAATATCACAAAATTCTTCTAAGTCCCTCGGGAAGAGTGAAAGACGCGCACGTTCATTTTCAGAGCTCCTAGACCTTCCTATAAGAAGTTAGTTTAAAAGTAGCTTCGAAAAACGCTTAGGTTAAGTTTCAGAGTTGCTTCTAATGTACCAAAGCTGGACTTAGACATAATTTCACTCTCACAACATTATGGCTGGTTGGAGACAGTCCGAACCACAAGTACCGGGTCCATGGTTCTGGCCGTATACTGGGGGGACGGGGACGACTCCCATTAACCCCTGACTATACCGGGGATACGCTTATCACAATGCCTTTCTGGTCTGTGCTGAAGCAGGGCATTCTGGCAGCCAAGTGGCTTGACCTTTATTAGTGAGCCTGGTTACCCCCTCTCGGAACCACAGACTTAGAAATCGCCAGCTCATATACAGTGCATAAAATATATTTATATATATACCCTTATACACCATTTAATAAAAAATATCACAAAATTCTTCTAAGTCCCTCGGGAAGAGTGAAAGACGCGCACGTTCATTTTCAGAGCTCCTAGACCTTCCTATAAGAAGTTAGCCAAAAAGTAGCTTCGAAAAACGCTTAGGTTAAGTTTCAGAGTTGCTTCTAATGTACCAAAGCTGGACTTAGACATAATTTCACTCTCACAACATTATGGCTGGTTGGAGAGAGTCCGAACCACAAGTACCGGGTCCATGGTTCTGGCCGTATACTGGGGGGACGGGGACGACTCCCATTAACCCCTGACTATACCGGGGATACGCTTATCACAATGCCTTTCTGGTCTGTGCTGAAGCAGGGCATTCTGGCAGCCAAGTGGCTTGACCTTTATTAGTGAGCCTGGTTACCCCCTCTCGGAACCACAGACTTAGAAATCGCCAGCTCATATACAGTGCATAAAATATATTTATATATATACCCTTATACACCATTTAATAAAAAATATCACAAAATTCTTCTAAGTCCCTCGGGAAGAGTGAAAGACGCGCACGTTCATTTTCAGAGCTCCTAGACCTTCCTATAAGAAGTTAGCCAAAAAGTAGCTTCGAAAAACGCTTAGGTTAAGTTTCAGAGTTGCTTCTAATGTACCAAAGCTGGACTTAGACATAATTTCACTCTCACAACATTATGGCTGGTTGGAGAGAGTCCGAACCACAAGTACCGGGTCCATGGTTCTGGCCGTATACTGGGGGGACGGGGACGACTCCCATTAACCCCTGACTATACCGGGGATACGCTTATCACAATGCCTTTCTGGTCTGTGCTGAAGCAGGGCATTCTGGCAGCCAAGTGGCTTGACCTTTATTAGTGAGCCTGGTTACCCCCTCTCGGAACCACAGACTTAGAAATCGCCAGCTCATATACAGTGCATAAAATATATTTATATATATACCCTTATACACCATTTAATAAAAAATATCACAAAATTCTTCTAAGTCCCTCGGGAAGAGTGAAAGACGCGCACGTTCATTTTCAGAGCTCCTAGACCTTCCTATAAGAAGTTAGCCAAAAAGTAGCTTCGAAAAACGCTTAGGTTAAGTTTCAGAGTTGCTTCTAATGTACCAAAGCTGGACTTAGACATAATTTCACTCTCACAACATTATGGCTGGTTGGAGAGAGTCCGAACCACAAGTACCGGGTCCATGTTCTGGCCGTATACTGGGGGGACGGGGACGACTCCCATTAACCCTGACTATACCGGGGATACGCTTATCACAATGCCTTTCTGGTCTGTGCTGAAGCAGGGCATTCTGGCAGCCAAGTGGCTTGACCTTTATTAGTGAGCCTGGTTACCCCCTCTCGGAACCACAGACTTAGAAATCGCCAGCTCATATACAGTGCATAAAATATATTTATATATATACCCTTATACACCATTTAATAAAAAATATCACAAAATTCTTCTAAGTCCCTCGGGAAGAGTGAAAGACGCGCACGTTCATTTTCAGAGCTCCTAGACCTTCCTATAAGAAGTTAGTTTAAAAGTAGCTTCGAAAAACGCTTAGGTTAAGTTTCAGAGTTGCTTCTAATGTACCAAAGCTGGACTTAGACATAATTTCACTCTCACAACATTATGGCTGGTTGGAGACAGTCCGAACCACAAGTACCGGGTCCATGGTTCTGGCCGTATACTGGGGGGACGGGGACGACTCCCATTAACCCCTGACTATACCGGGGATACGCTTATCACAATGCCTTTCTGGTCTGTGCTGAAGCAGGGCATTCTGGCAGCCAAGTGGCTTGACCTTTATTAGTGAGCCTGGTTACCCCCTCTCGGAACCACAGACTTAGAAATCGCCAGCTCATATACAGTGCATAAAATATATTTATATATATACCCTTATACACCATTTAATAAAAAATATCACAAAATTCTTCTAAGTCCCTCGGGAAGAGTGAAAGACGCGCACGTTCATTTTCAGAGCTCCTAGACCTTCCTATAAGAAGTTAGCCAAAAAGTAGCTTCGAAAAACGCTTAGGTTAAGTTTCAGAGTTGCTTCTAATGTACCAAAGCTGGACTTAGACATAATTTCACTCTCACAACATTATGGCTGGTTGGAGAGAGTCCGAACCACAAGTACCGGGTCCATGGTTCTGGCCGTATACTGGGGGGACGGGGACGACTCCCATTAACCCCTGACTATACCGGGGATACGCTTATCACAATGCCTTTCTGGTCTGTGCTGAAGCAGGGCATTCTGGCAGCCAAGTGGCTTGACCTTTATTAGTGAGCCTGGTTACCCCCTCTCGGAACCACAGACTTAGAAATCGCCAGCTCATATACAGTGCATAAAATATATTTATATATATACCCTTATACACCATTTTAATAAAAATATCACAAAATTCTTCTAAGTCCCTCGGGAAGAGTGAAAGACGCGCACGTTCATTTTCAGAGCTCCTAGACCTTCCTATAAGAAGTTAGCCAAAAAGTAGTTTCGAAAAACGCTTAGGTTAAGTTTCAGAGTTGCTTCTAATGTACCAAAGCTGGACTTAGACATAATTTTCACTCTCACAACATTATGGCTGGTTGGAGAGAGTCCGAACCACAAGTACCGGGTCCATGGTTCTGGCCGTATACTGGGGGGACGGGGACGACTCCCATTAACCCCTGACTATACCGGGGATACGCTTATCACAATGCCTTTCTGGTCTGTGCTGAAGCAGGCATTCTGGCAGCCAAGTGGCTTGACCTTTATTAGTGAGCCTGGTTACCCCCTCTCGGAACCACAGACTTAGAAATCGCCAGCTCATATACAGTGCATAAAATATATTTATATATATACCTTATACACCATTTAATAAAAAATATCACAAAATTCTTCTAAGTCCTCGGGAAGAGTGAAAGACGCGCACGTTCATTTTCAGAGCTCCTAGACCTTCCTATAAGAAGTTAGCCAAAAAGTAGCTTCGAAAAACGCTTAGGTAAGTTTCAGAGTTGCTTCTAATGTACCAAAGCTGGACTTAGACATAATTTCACTCTCACAACATTATGGCTGGTTGGAGAGAGTCCGAACCACAAGTACCGGGTCCATGGTTCTGGCCGTATACTGGGGGGACGGGGACGACTCCCATTAACCCCTGACTATACCGGGGATACGCTTATCACAATGCCTTTCTGGTCTGTGCTGAAGCAGGGCATTCTGGCAGCCAAGTGGCTTGACCTTTATTAGTGAGCCTGGTTACCCCCTCTCGGAACCACAGACTTAGAAATCGCCAGCTCATATACAGTGCATAAAATATATATATATATATATACCCTTATACACCATTTTAATAAAAAATATCACAAAATTCTTCTAAGTCCCTCGGGAAGAGTGAAAGACGCGCACATTCATTTTCAGAGCTCCTAGACCTTCCTATAAGAAGTTAGCCAAAAAGTAGTTTCGAAAAACGCTTAGGTTAAGTTTCAGAGTTGCTTCTAATGTACCAAAGCTGGACTTAGACATAATTTCACTCTCACAACATTATGGCTGGTTGGAGAGAGTCCGAACCACAAGTACCGGGTCCATGGTTCTGGCCGTATACTGGGGGGACGGGGACGACTCCCATTAACCCCTGACTATACCGGGGATACGCTTATCACAATGCCTTTCTGGTCTGTGCTGAAGCAGGGCATTCTGGCAGCCAAGTGGCTTGACCTTTATTAGTGAGCCTGGTTACCCCCTCTCGGAACCACAGACTTAGAAATCGCCAGCTCATATACAGTGCATAAAATATATTTATATATATACCCTTATACACCATTTAATAAAAAATAT
The DNA here is from genome assembly GCF_040206685.1 of Ascaphus truei. Taxonomy (NCBI): domain Eukaryota; kingdom Metazoa; phylum Chordata; class Amphibia; order Anura; family Ascaphidae; genus Ascaphus; species Ascaphus truei. The sequence continues at coordinate 35,978 of NW_027453929.1, read as the reverse complement.
CACAAAATTCTTCTAAGTCCCTCGGGAAGAGTGAAAGACGCGCACGTTCATTTTCAGAGCTCCTAGACCTTCCTATAAGAAGTAAGCCAAAAAGTAGCTTCGAAAAACGCTTAGGTTAAGTTTCAGAGTTGCTTCTAATGTACCAAAGCTGGACTTAGACATAATTTCACTCTCACAACATTATGGCTGGTTGGAGAGAGTCCGAACCACAAGTACCGGGTCCATGGTTCTGGCCGTATACTGGGGGGACGGGGACGACTCCCATTAACCCCTGACTATACCGGGGATACGCTTATCACAATGCCTTTCTGGTCTGTGCTGAAGCAGGGCATTCTGGCAGCCAAGTGGCTTGACCTTTATTAGTGAGCCTGGTTACCCCCTCTCGGAACCACAGACTTAGAAATCGCCAGCTCATATACAGTGCATAAAATATATTTATATATATACCCTTATACACCATTTTAATAAAAAATATCACAAAATTCTTCTAAGTCCCTCGGGAAGAGTGAAAGACGCGCACGTTCATTTTCAGAGCTCCTAGACCTTCCTATAAGAAGTTAGCCAAAAAGTAGTTTCGAAAAACGCTTAGGTTAAGTTTCAGAGTTGCTTCTAATGTACCAAAGCTGGACTTAGACATAATTTCACTCTCACAACATTATGGCTGGTTGGAGAGAGTCCGAACCACAAGTACCGGGTCCATGGTTCTGGCCGTATACTGGGGGGACGGGGACGACTCCCATTAACCCCTGACTATACCGGGGATACGCTTATCACAATGCCTTTCTGGTCTGTGCTGAAGCAGGGCATTCTGGCAGCCAAGTGGCTTGACCTTTATTAGTGAGCCTGGTTACCCCCTCTCGGAACCACAGACTTAGAAATCGCCAGCTCATATACAGTGCATAAAATATATTTATATATATACCCTTATACACCATTTAATAAAAAATATCACAAAATTCTTCTAAGTCCCTCGGGAAGAGTGAAAGACGCGCACGTTCATTTTCAGAGCTCCTAGACCTTCCTATAAGAAGTTAGCCAAAAAGTAGCTTCGAAAAACGCTTAGGTTAAGTTTCAGAGTTGCTTCTAATGTACCAAAGCTGGACTTAGACATAATTTCACTCTCACAACATTATGGCTGGTTGGAGAGAGTCCGAACCACAAGTACCGGGTCCATGGTTCTGGCCGTATACTGGGGGGACGGGGACGACTCCCATTAACCCCTGACTATACCGGGGATACGCTTATCACAATGCCTTTCTGGTCTGTGCTGAAGCAGGGCATTCTGGCAGCCAAGTGGCTTGACCTTTATTAGTGAGCCTGGTTACCCCCTCTCGGAACCACAGACTTAGAAATCGCCAGCTCATATACAGTGCATAAAATATATATATATATATATACCCTTATACACCATTTTAATAAAAAATATCACAAAATTCTTCTAAGTCCCTCGGGAAGAGTGAAAGACGCGCACATTCATTTTCAGAGCTCCTAGACCTTCCTATAAGAAGTTAGCCAAAAAGTAGTTTCGAAAAACGCTTAGGTTAAGTTTCAGAGTTGCTTCTAATGTACCAAAGCTGGACTTAGACATAATTTCACTCTCACAACATTATGGCTGGTTGGAGAGAGTCCGAACCACAAGTACCGGGTCCATGGTTCTGGCCGTATACTGGGGGGACGGGGACGACTCCCATTAACCCCTGACTATACCGGGGATACGCTTATCACAATGCCTTTCTGGTCTGTGCTGAAGCAGGGCATTCTGGCAGCCAAGTGGCTTGACCTTTATTAGTGAGCCTGGTTACCCCCTCTCGGAACCACAGACTTAGAAATCGCCAGCTCATATACAGTGCATAAAATATATTTATATATATACCCTTATACACCATTTAATAAAAAATATCACAAAATTCTTCTAAGTCCCTCGGGAAGAGTGAAAGACGCGCACGTTCATTTTCAGAGCTCCTAGACCTTCCTATAAGAAGTTAGCCAAAAAGTAGCTTCGAAAAACGCTTAGGTTAAGTTTCAGAGTTGCTTCTAATGTACCAAAGCTGGACTTAGACATAATTTCACTCTCACAACATTATGGCTGGTTGGAGACAGTCCGAACCACAAGTACCGGGTCCATGGTTCTGGCCGTATACTGGGGGGACGGGGACGACTCCCATTAACCCCTGACTATACCGGGGATACGCTTATCACAATGCCTTTCTGGTCTGTGCTGAAGCAGGGCATTCTGGCAGCCAAGTGGCTTGACCTTTATTAGTGAGCCTGGTTACCCCCTCTCGGAACCACAGACTTAGAAATCGCCAGCTCATATACAGTGCATAAAATATATTTATATATATACCCTTATACACCATTTAATAAAAAATATCACAAAATTCTTCTAAGTCCCTCGGGAAGAGTGAAAGACGCGCACGTTCATTTTCAGAGCTCCTAGACCTTCCTATAAGAAGTTAGCCAAAAAGTAGCTTCGAAAAACGCTTAGGTTAAGTTTCAGAGTTGCTTCTAATGTACCAAAGCTGGACTTAGACATAATTTCACTCTCACAACATTATGGCTGGTTGGAGAGAGTCCGAACCACAAGTACCGGGTCCATGGTTCTGGCCGTATACTGGGGGGACGGGGACGACTCCCATTAACCCCTGACTATACCGGGGATACGCTTATCACAATGCCTTTCTGGTCTGTGCTGAAGCAGGGCATTCTGGCAGCCAAGTGGCTTGACCTTTATTAGTGAGCCTGGTTACCCCCTCTCGGAACCACAGACTTAGAAATCGCCAGCTCATATACAGTGCATAAAATATATTTATATATATACCCTTATACACCATTTAATAAAAAATATCACAAAATTCTTCTACGTCCCTCGGGAAGAGTGAAAGACGCGCACGTTCATTTTCAGAGCTCCTAGACCTTCCTATAAGAAGTTAGCCAAAAAGTAGCTTCGAAAAACGCTTAGGTTAAGTTTCAGAGTTGCTTCTAATGTACCAAAGCTGGACTTAGACATAATTTCACTCTCACAACATTATGGCTGGTTGGAGACAGTCCGAACCACAAGTACCGGGTCCATGGTTCTGGCCGTATACTGGGGGGACGGGGACGACTCCCATTAACCCCTGACTATACCGGGGATACGCTTATCACAATGCCTTTCTGGTCTGTGCTGAAGCAGGGCATTCTGGCAGCCAAGTGGCTTGACCTTTATTAGTGAGCCTGGTTACCCCCTCTCGGAACCACAGACTTAGAAATCGCCAGCTCATATACAGTGCATAAAATATATTTATAAATATACCCTTATACACCATTTAATAAAAAATATCACAAAATTCTTCTAAGTCCCTCGGGAAGAGTGAAAGACGCGCACGTTCATTTTCAGAGCTCCTAGACCTTCCTATAAGAAGTTAGCCAAAAAGTAGCTTCGAAAAACGCTTAGGTTAAGTTTCAGAGTTGCTTCTAATGTACCAAAGCTGGACTTAGACATAATTTCACTCTCACAACATTATGGCTGGTTGGAGACAGTCCGAACCACAAGTACCGGGTCCATGGTTCTGGCCGTATACTGGGGGGACGGGGACGACTCCCATTAACCCCTGACTATACCGGGGATACGCTTATCACAATGCCTTTCTGGTCTGTGCTGAAGCAGGGCATTCTGGCAGCCAAGTGGCTTGACCTTTATTAGTGAGCCTGGTTACCCCCTCTCGGAACCACAGACTTAGAAATCGCCAGCTCATATACAGTGCATAAAATATATTTATATATATACCCTTATACACCATTTAATAAAAAATATCACAAAATTCTTCTAAGTCCCTCGGGAAGAGTGAAAGACGCGCACGTTCATTTTCAGAGCTCCTAGACCTTCCTATAAGAAGTTAGCCAAAATGTAGCTTCGAAAAACGCTTAGGTTAAGTTTCAGAGTTGCTTCTAATGTACCAAAGCTGGACTTAGACATAATTTCACTCTCACAACATTATGGCTGGTTGGAGACAGTCCGAACCACAAGTACCGGGTCCATGGTTCTGGCCGTATACTGGGGGGACGGGGACGACTCCCATTAACCCCTGACTATACCGGGGATACGCTTATCACAATGCCTTTCTGGTCTGTGCTGAAGCAGGGCATTCTGGCAGCCAAGTGGCTTGACCTTTATTAGTGAGCCTGGTTACCCCCTCTCGGAACCACAGACTTAGAAATCGCCAGCTCATATACAGTGCATAAAATATATTTATATATATACCCTTATACACCATTTAATAAAAAATATCACAAATTTCTTCTAAGTCCCTCGGGAAGAGTGAAAGACGCGCACGTTCATTTTCAGAGCTCCTAGACCTTCCTATAAGAAGTTAGCCAAAAAGTAGCTTCGAAAAACGCTTAGGTTAAGTTTCAGAGTTGCTTCTAATGTACCAAAGCTGGACTTAGACATAATTTCACTCTCACAACATTATGGGCCTCATGCAGTAAGCGTTGATAAGGGAAATATGGCCATGTTATAGCCAAAATTGGGTTTGAGATTCAGTAAGCGCCGATAAGTGCTTCATATCGCCAGGTTTCGGAGCCGATAATTTGGTTATGGCCAGTCGCCTGCCGATAAGCCTGTTTTCGACACTGATCGCCACTTTTTTAAATCGGCTGGATTCAACAAAAAAAAACAGCTTATCGGGGCTGATCGGCACTACGAAATTGAGATGTTATGGCCGATTTCTCCCGCCAACTAAAGTTGGCAGTTTGGACGGGAGAACGATCGCTAAGGCTGCCGGAACGGCACGTAGAAAAAAAACATCTTCTGTACATCAATGGAAGTCAATGGAGCGGGGACGTATAACAGTATAGTACTGTTTACGTTTCATTGCTCACAATACAAGGGGGATTTGCATTACAGTGTGGGGGCATTCCCTGCATTGTGTCACAGCTGATGTGTCTTATTTGCATAACATTCTACTTTTACATGTTTTCAGCATTTGCGGGTCACATTACTCATCATGTGATGATGTGCCAAGGGAAAATACTATACTACACTCTTAAAGGAGAACCTCACATCATATCACACATTTTACTCAACTCAGCGACAATTATTTACATGATGTCACACATGTCACACATGTCACACATACACAGTATATTCATCTTCCTTTACATTACACAATGCTTGTAATGTGACACACATCTTTAAACGTTCATGTACATCTGTATTCTCATGTTTACATATACTTTTGGGTCCTCCCTATTTTCATGACGTCACTTATTGGACGCTCAATCACATTGCATGTTTACATTGTAACCGTTGCATTACAAGCACTTCAACCTAACTTATACACACATGTACAGTAATTCATCATTGGGACACCTTGTAAACTCATTCTATACCAACTATCCTCCTTACACAAATGCATGCATATGCACACGACTATTCATTGTTGCCAACATGTCACAATAACATGGATAATTACACATGTTACACAAAACTTTTCCCACGTCAATCTCAGCCTTTTTGTCTCATTACATGACTGACTCTTGCGTTCACAAGTGTTACATGCATTGCACATGCAACTATTTATTTGCAAGCAATCTTTGTACAAAGCTTCACGTCACATCATTGCCAAATATCATCATTCCCTGCAGAATACACACAACAAATACTTAGAACAACAAGTGCACACAGCTTGCCACAGAAGTACTTTATTATGTTAATGTAACACCTTGCATTTTACTATGTCACCTGACATCATCACATACCTATTTAAAGGACGCACATTACCTGCTCATTCACAGCTACTCATTTCAAAATGTTGCGAATGTTTAGGAGACGCAGGAACATTCTTTTCTATGACATGCTTGATGATCAAGAGAATCATATAGGGCAAGGTAGGGACACACCGAGGGACAGTGACAGTGACGCGGATACGACAGGGACAGGGAGAGGGACAGGCCGAGGGACAGGTAGAGGGACAGGAGATCAGAGGAGAAGACAGAGGAGACAACTTGTGCCTCGTCCGCGTCTGTACAGGGAGAGAACCCTGTTAGATGGGATGAGTGAGGAGGAGATTGTAAGTCGCTATCGTTTGAGTTCAGCAGCAATCTTAGCTCTTTATGAGGAGATAAGGGGGGATTTAGATTTTTTCACAGCCAGAGGTCGTGCAGTCCCTGGGCTTGTTAAAATGCTGTGCTCATTACATTATCTTGCTTCCGCGTCATACCAGACAACTGTGGGCATAGTGGGCGGGGTCTCGCAATCTACATTCTCGCGGGCCTTGACCCAGTTTCTCTATGCACTCAATAGACGCGCTAGGAATTATATTCATTTTCCTACAGAGGCAACAGAGTGGCTGGAAGTCAGGACTGGCTTTTATAATATAGCAGGGATACCATCTGTGCTGGGTGCAATCGATTGCACACATGTTGCTTTGATTGCACCTAGTCAGAGTGAGCATGTGTACCGCAATCGGAAGCACTACCATTCACTCAATGTACAGGTGGTATGTGATGCCACGATGAGGATAATGCATGTGGTACCCAAGTTCCCTGGTTCCAGTCACGATTCCTCTATCCTGAGGAACTCTTCAGTCTTCCATGCGTTCGAAGAGGGACATTTTGAACCTGGTTGGCTGCTGGGTGAGTACATATTTACATGTTCTAACACAAAACACATGTTGATTTAGGAATGTTGGCATTGTACAATTTGATCACTAATGTCAGCTTATGTGTGCTCCATTCATTATAGGTGACTCAGGATACGGAATTAGGCCGTGGCTCTTGACTCCGGTGCTAAACCCTCAAACTGAAGCAGAGGACAGGTACAATGCAGCCCATATATCTACAAGATCTGTTATAGAGAGGACATTTGGCCTACTCAAGACCAGGTTTAGGTGTCTGGACAGAACTGGTGGGGCTCTTCTATACAAGCCTCAAAAAGTGTCTGATATTATCCTTGCCTGTTGCATTTTGCACAATGTTGCACTCAGGCACAATGTACAGTCAGACCTAGCTGAGGCTTTGGTAGACGAGCATCCCACCCATGTAGCTGCTGAAAATGAACAAACAGCCAGTGGTGGCCAGACACGACAGAATCTCATCAATTCATTTTTTTCTTGTAAGTACAAACTCATATGTTCCTAGTACTACTTTTATAGTTTAATTATGTTATATTAACAATAATGTTTCTTTATATAACCTTCTGTTAGGACACAGATGAATATGGGTTGCACACCTTTCTTTTCTCTGCTGTGTGCACAAAGGGATGTGGCACCGGTATGTTATTGTTGCACAGGTTATATAATCCCTCTTCAATTGTACTTTAGTTGTGTGTATGTGAATACAACTTGGGTAACAAAGCAATAATATTTTAGCATTGTGTTATTCCTTATGCTAAGACAAAACACATATTATGCCCATAATCATTCATGCTTCTAGTATGCTTACATACAATGTTATTGGTGCAGTGTAACATGTACATCCATATGATGTGTACACCAGGCTGATTTACATTTTGAATGTCATGAAATATACATGGTGTTGTACATTTAACACCAAATACACACTTTGCTGTGTTGTTTACGGTACTGAAGATGGCATGTCAATGTTTGCAATTTATATATTGTTCCTTTGCATTATAGGTATATCTCCAGTATGACTGATCATGGTATGTATATTTGCTGACATCTCTCATAAGATGTGGCTACCTCAATCTTCCTATAATTATTGGAACTAAAAACCCAACATATTGGTTTAAACACAAATGTTACATATATGTACTTTCTGTATCATGTATATGCATTTAGCTACTCTTGAGCTTTCATGTGCATTGTATTACAAAATGATTACTCACATTTCATCACATTTTATGTATGTTTCCTTATAATTTCCATTAATGTAATATAGAGGTGGTTGGAGAAAAGGGGATAACTGTACTTATTTGTTTACTTACGGGAGCACATTCATCACTAGCATAGACACACTTTTTAAGACAACTGTTTGTGTCTCTATCAATTGGTGTAGGATCCATGTATAACACCGACAAATGATAACACCAGCTTTATTATGGTAGCTTATATCATCATATTGACTATACTATGTATTTCTAAACGATTAATAAACACAGTAAACTATAGTTAGTTAGGTTAATGAAATATACACAGAAACGTACTTCATAACATGATGGTGATGTCATATTCAGAACATCATGCATTGGAGGGGACCATAACATCTGGCCAGTAACATTATTTGCTACAGTCCCAAACCATTTTATCTACATACCCATGTAACAAGAGATTTTAAAAATAAATGGCTACTTGGTTGTAAGTGTCCTTTACATTGGGAGAAGGAGTGGCTCACTGAGTAAAGACACACACTGGCACTGATAGTTTGAAGCAGGGGAGTCTGGTTCAATTCCCGGTGTGGGCTCCTTGTGACCTTGGCCAAGTCACTTTATCTCCCTGTGCCTCATGCGGCAAAAAAACATTTGTACGTTCCACGGGCCAGGGACCTCAGGCTGAAACATGTGTCTGTAAATCGCTGCGTACAACTAGCAGCCCTATACATGAACATGCTCATATTATTATTATTATTGTTACATAGTTTCGACAGTCATACGTTCCATTACATATTATAATACACAAATGTGTTAGCAGAGTGGGAATGGTTGTTATATATAAAACACACCATGTCATAAAATGTTAGTAGTCATTAAAGAACACTCAATAAAAATTCATGAGGCACTCTTTTGCAACATCATTATGTTAATTAAGTGCTTATGCAATATAGGCATAAGGGTATCACATTTTTAATTGTTTGTTAATAAGCGCTGCAAGCAATATAAAATTAGTTCCATATGTAGTATAGTAGTCGGTGGCTCCTCCTCACAATCATCTCATATAAAGGTAGACTCTTCTGAAATCATACATTGATCCGATTGTATCTTCCCCGACATCTCTGAAATACAGCAAACACATGATGGTCAAAGATGGCACCTTACTAGATATGCATCCGTGACAACGCGTTACGCAGCTCTATATGATTGTGTACATACACACGTCAGTCACTTATATGTTAGAAGTAAAACTGTTCATCAGTATGTAATGTTTCTTTAAATTTGTAGCAGGCATAACTATGTATAAGAAGTGAACGTTGCCTGTATACTGAAAGATGTGCGCGCACATCTTTGTGTGCGCACGCACTTCACGCTTGGCTCCACTAACTGTTAGCGCATGCGCAAAACAAAGCGTACGTTGTGCGTTCAATACATGTTGAAAATACCAGTAAACATAACATCTTTATTTCAAATACAATGAAGACGAAACTACATTCGTTCTAAACGAGTACATCTGTATTCTTTTTAAACAGACGTGTTTGAACAGAAAGCACGGCCAATAACACAATGCGCAAATGCAATACGTGTGACGTCATGTTAAGCCAGCGTGAAACGCACGCTAACACTCCTCCCACTCAATTAACATTCGGCTAACGCCCAGGGTACGCCTACAAACACTGAGCCGCACGCATCACACACTGCAGTTACCGTTACTATAACAAAACATGACAGCCAATAGGCTTTGAGGCGCGCACGTCGCTTGGGGGCGGGACTTACATCACTAATCCTTTTTAAGGACGCCTTGGCCCATGACAAGGGTCCCACGTCATACGTGGTGGACCCGGTTTTCAATGTTGTAGATGTTGCATGATAACAAAACAGGTATGTGTTAGAGTAATGGTAAAATGTTGCTAATATGTTTAAAGGGATAGGAAAGTACGTATATTTATTCCGTCAGCAATGTGTACTACTCTTTCAGGTCCTACTATATTGTATTAGGAAACAATTTGTTTGTGATCGCTACATGTTATGCAGTCTGCAATGTTACGCTGTATCCACGCATTGAAAGTGAAAATGGTGGTTACAAAAAAAAAAAAAATTTAAACGCAGAGTCAACGCATAACGATTGTTATATTTACCATTCTTCTAGAATTAACTCTTCGCCTGGCTGCAACTGGTCACTCCAGAAATGCAAGCCATTTTCATCCACGCTTAACCCAACCGCTGAATCCAGTATGGCACATATCTCCTCCAGGATGCGCTCATAGGAATCGCCACTGCTTTCTTCAAATAATTGGTCGGGAGGTAGGTTCATTTCTTCCGGTTCCCATTCCAATGCAATTTCAGCTGAAAGGCTTGGTACATAATCATAGTACTTTTGTTCTTGTACAATGTGGGTTTCAGGAATGGAGGCTGCAGATATTGCAGCACGTATCGATTCAAACGGATCAGTAGTAGCGGATACATTGCTATTGCCATTAGGAATAAATATGCCTTTCACGACAATATAAGTGCCGTCTTTCAGGAGAAATTGTTTTTCCGGGGCAATCTTCCAGAAACCATAGGTGTGTTGTAGCTTATCCTGGTCACGTTCAAAAAAGTCATTACTTGATAAAGTGAATCTTATTGAGGAATTAAAATTCCGTGCATGCTTACGGTCTTGGTAATAAGGATATTTTGCTCGAATGAAATCATCGATTTGGCGTGTGCTTGCTTTCTGTCCGCGACTGCTCAAGATGGCTTCACAGATCATGTACTTATACCCTAAAAGGGGATTAATATTGTTAACGAATTCATCAGCCATGTCTGAGTAGCACAAAAGCTGTGTGCAGGTCTGTGTTATTTGCTCATCAAAATGAATGTGCTGAATGGCTAACAAACTCCTGTTTTTCCTTGTCAAGGTCAACAAAAGTAACTACTTTGACTCCTTATTTCAAACGCCAATTGGATTTGGTTGTCTAATTGGGTTAACAGTTGTGGTTCGTGATATGGGACTGTGGGAGAAACATTTCTCCTTCTTTTATCTCGTTTGTGAAAAACATCCCTAGACTGTGAATGCGTTCACATAGTGTTTTGTTGAAAACTAACAAAGACCAGTGTGTGAAAATATTTCTTAGCCAGGCATATCAGTAAAAACACACCTGCAAAAAGAAATGTTTTTTCCCCGCTTACATTTCTGTGTGTATGTGAAAGTCTGGTTAACTCCCTGTCTGCATGAGTTTAAATACGTGTGTATATATATATATTTCTCTTATAAAAATATATATATATTTATATATAATATTTTATTTTTTTTTATATTGCAGGAGTACACACAACATTGATGGCATTAAGTATACCTTGTATGAAACCTATTTAAATGGTGAGAAACATGATTGAATTAAGTAATAAACATTTGTTTAAGCACAATACTGTTAGAGTCTCATACTTAGGATATTTCTCAAACATTAGGCCTGTATTATTAAAATAGTGTTTTCACAAGGAAGCATGAAGTGTATTAGTTTGTGTATACCAGTTTATATAGTACACTCTCACTCTCACTCTCACTCACACTCACACTCACACTCACACTCACACTCACACTCACACTCACACTCACACTCACACTCACACTCACACTCAGTGTGTGTGTATATATATTATTATACATTCTGAGATGTTATAGAAACGAACACACAACTGATTAAAGGACAAAATTACAATGGCCAAGCAAGGCAAAGGTAAGTAATAATTTACACATAATCCTGCTGTACACGTACAAGAAAGATGTTTGCACTTACTTAGGTGTTTTAATAATTGCATGTGACTAATATGCATATGCAATTCTTACATCAATTAACACACCCAAATGCAATGTTTTGCTGCAAAGTCAATGGCAGCTTCTCTAAACTTAGCAACTGGCTCCTGGTGGACCATTACTGAACAGACGATTACAACATAAATATTTATAACACAATTAATTATGAGTGTTAACATTTCCAAAACTTCACGTGTACAAGAACATAGTTGAAAGTTTGGAAACAACACAGTCTTCAGCATACATACAATAGTAATTAGATAATCTGAAGTCAACAAAACAAGGCCAAACACATATTTTCTGAATTATAACATTTATTTTTTTTGTTCCTTTTGCGAGCGAGTAACAGGCCTGCTTGTTGTCTCTTGAATTTTCCTTTTTCTTTTGCCACCAACTTTAGGCACAACAGAGCCACTTTGAGTGGCCTCTGGCACTTCACGGGCAGGGCTTGTGGCCAGTGACTGTTCACCTACGGGGCTTGTGGCCAGTGACTCACCTACAGGGCTTGTGGCCAGTGACTCACCTACAGGGCTTTTGGGCAGTGATTCACCTACAGGGCTTTTGGGCAGCGATTCACCTACAGGGCTTTTGGGCAGCGACTCACCTACAGGGCTTTTGGGCAGCGATTCACCTACAGGGCTTTTGGGTAGTGACTGTTCACGGACAGGGCTTGTGCCCAGTGACACATGTGAGCAAGTTGGTAGACACTGCACAAGTGATGGTTGGTCTGTTTCATGTGTGTCTTGTTTTGTTTTTGTCGCCTCCTTTGTAGGTGTCTGCTGCTGAATTTGTACAGATGGCAGCGGTAGGATGTCATCAGGAACCTGCACAGCAATGTCTGCTACTTGACCGGTAACATTTGGGCCTGGTGAATGAATATCAGATGAATGTGGTGAAAACTGACCTGCATGAACAGATCCTGGCTGGGAGGTGTTGAATTGTGGTACATTAGTCATTCTCCAGTAATTAGCTTGTGTTTGCTGAACAACTAATGCTTCGAATGAGGTGTTGATTTTTTGCAACTGTTTAGGCACTTCAATGAAGACTCTGTGGAGATGTGCCAATTGTGATACTGTTTCTTCCTGCAGTCCAATCATCCTTTCCAGCACTGTCATCATGTCTGAATGGCGACGATTTTCTGCGTCCACTATTTTTCCCTCTGAAGCTACAATTGCATCGTATGTGGAAGTTGATGGACGATTTGGCGGTACAACAGTTTCTATTGGCACCTCTTCATGGTCACATGATTGTATTTCAGTCTCTTCTGTGGCGTCATCCTCATCATACTCATCATCCTCATCACCATGATGTTCTAAAAAGAAATGTACACATTATTAAATGGCATGTTAATGTATGCTGTGTTACTATGTAATTGTACTGTGTCCTAAGTAACACCTAACATGTTAGCATACGTTTTATAACCTCATTAAAAACTACCTTGACTTACGAATAATGTTTGGACTCAGTATGAAATATGAATGAATGAAAAGTTGCTCTAAACTCAGAAGTCCTACATGATAATTAACATCACTAACACAATACATGTTGCCTTACACTTAATTTTCACTGACACTAAGTAATCCTATTTAAAGAAGATGTGCAAAACAAATAATGCACATGACAACATAACATATAGAAGAGCACATATTATATGGCCAGCAAATGATACACTCACCTTCTAGTAGTGTTGAGCTGGCTGACCCAGGTGAAGACACTTGTTCCATCTCAGGTGACACATGTCCTCCAGGGGCAACTATATATAACAATAAAATAAGTTTTACATTTACATGTGTAAATATTGAACAAACAGTTATTGTATGTTCTGTATTTATGAGTATCTAACAGCATCATTTCCTTAACCCAAAATGTGTGTGTGAAAGTGAACATAAATAGTTGTAATAACAATGTACATGCCTGTGTACTTAGAACTTTTGAGTTCCCTAACATACAACATACTATGGTTCTGCAGTAATGCGTGAGGAAAAATACATTAAATTTGTACCTAAAAATCATATGTTGTGTAGTGATATCAGTATCATAATGTACATAACTATCATGAGATGACCATTCACAATGGTTATCATGAAGGTGGTCATATTGCAAAAAGTGTTGTTTTTGGTAGAGGATATGTGTGGTACATTAATCGAAGATGTGGCACACCTGAATGTGGCTGTGACTCAACAAGACAACACATGCAGTGTGTGATAATGTGTCTTTCATAGTAGTTCAACTATAGATATGAGTGAACTAATGTGTGACGTACGCTTTGATAAGTAATGAGTTGTTGGGGCATTTAGTAGCTAGAGTTAAGCTTTCAAATGAGTGTGATTAACTTCAGTTGTGCTATTCATGTTGTAAGAAAGGTATTCCCTTCCCCAAAAAGCCTAATCAGCCACACCTTTCAATGACTTGAAACAGGTGCAAATGGTGTGAACTAAGTTGACCGTGAAATGAGGCTGTAATTAGTGTGTGTGCTGAACCCCACCCCCTCTGTTGAAGTGTATGCTGTGATGAGATATTAATTGCAGCTGCTTTAACACAATGGTAGATGAGCTAAGTAGTCATCTGCAGTGTTTAAGTTATGAAAACAATGACATAACATATGATACGTGTGCCTCATTATGCTGTCTGTATATGACATAAAGCAAAAATGGACCTTTTCATAAGCAACTATAGATGTGTTAGTGCCAGTGATGTTTGTAGGCCGTTACATGCAATTTCTTTGATGCATGCTTAAAATAGGCAGTAATGTCATGTTTGTCGGAGTAAAATCAATAAAATACACAATAATATGATACATATTTCTGTTCTGTACCTGTAGCTACTAATAATTTCTCATGAACATGTGTTACACATGTGTACTACCCTGTTGTTCCCCATCTTCGCCCACCATCAATTGCTTCCACTGCAGCTATGCATTTTGGGAATTCACATGTAAATGAGCACGCAATGGCACGTGCTATATTAGTTACTGCTTTTAGTAGGACTACTACATATATGTCTATTTTGAGATATATATATACAGAATCAGACATATACATATATAGATGCAGGTATGCTTATATTGTGAAGACAGTATAAAAAGCAGTGTAAATATGCAAAATAACTGTAAGCAACGACACGCCTAGTACAGTAATATTTATCACCTGCTGGAAATTGTGACGGATAAATTCCAATGTCACGGTCACCAGCCAAGCCTTCCACGACGACGGTAAGTAATTTTGGCCGAAGCAGCTCCTCCAATGGAGTCAATATGAGACGTTGTGGTGTGGGCCCACCTCCAGTGCCAGTAGCATGCACGCGTTGGTCTTGTATTTTCTTTTTCAATTTGGACCTAATATCATCAAATCTTTTCCGACAATGATACTTGTCCCTGACACTATTCCCACAGGCATTGACACCAATGACTATTGTGTCCCACATTTCTTTTTTGCTTGCTGCACTTGTCCGCCCTTGAAAAACATATAAAAGATATGAGGTAAATGAATAATAATATAAGCACCAGTTTCCTACACTGCTAGCTGTTCCTAGAGATAGCAAACATGCTGTTTTATGTGTAATATGTGCAGCACATGAGCATTCACTACTAAACCTATACATGTAAGCAAGGTTGCATTCATATTGTATGCAGTTCTGGCAAATTGACCGCCTGTGTTTATTTGTCCTTGTAAGGCATGATAAAAAGCTGTGTTTCCACACTAATGAACATAGAAAGATATTGTGTACCCATATTTGCATATGAACAAAACTCAGATGACCTAGGATCACATGTATTTGAATAATAAATGTAAAGTTACACTTACCTACTAAATGTCCATAGAGACTGTCATAGTGCTCCAGAATGCCAGTGACAAGAGCCCTATTTTCCTGGTCATTGAAGCGAGGATTACGTGGCTTCTCCACACGTTTTTTCCGAGCAGGTTTAGGGTCAGAGCTTGGCTGGTGCTGACTGGACTCTCCTTCTTCCAATGGAAGAGCCTCCAAAAGCTGGCCACCAGCAAGCACGCCACCACCAGACACCCCATCAGCAACTGCGCCACCAGCAGCACTCCCAGCACCAGCACTCCCACTCCTAGCACCAGCACTCACACTCCTAGCACCAGCACTCCCACTCCTAGCACCAGCACTCCCACTCCTAGCACCAGCACTCACACTCCTAGCACCAGCACTCCCACTCCCAGCAACAGCACTCCCACTCCCAGCAACAGCACTCCCACTCCCAGCAACAGCACTCCCACTCCCAGCAACAGCACTCCCACTCCCAGCAACAGCACTCCCACTCCCAGCAACAGCACTCCCACTCCCAACAACAGCACTCCCACTCCCAACAACAGCACTCCCACTCCCAGCAACACCACTCGCAGCACCAGCACTCCCACTCCCAACAACAGCACTCCCACTCCCAGCAACACCACTCGGTGCACCAGCAACATCACTCCCCTGAACAGAACGTTCACTCCGACGCGTACTCCCACGAGTAGCACTCCCACTCCCACCAGCATCACTCTTCCCACGCTTTGCGGGCATACTTCCAGCACTCACAAAAAACAGACAAGAAATGTACAGGCAATCACACGACCCACTTCCACATATAAAACAAGACAAAGATGTAAACAAAACAACAAAGGACAAAGCTCACCCAATACACAACAAGTCTCTCAGTCAATATGCAAATCTTCAATCGTCCAGCTCTGTGCGTCTCTCTCTCTCTCTCACTCCCAACAACACAGAGAATGATTAGCAGTACACGTTGCCTTTAAATATGGCGCGCAATCAAAAACATGCTTGTTTCGCCTGATTCAGCAAGATTTGTGATTGTGCAACCTAACAGCACCCCGCCACGCACGCCGATACACCTGTGTGTGATCGGCTCATCATCGTGAGAGTGGGCGGATTTGTTTTCTGGTTGATTTTGAATGTATTCGGCACTTACTGCATACGGAGAGGGAAAAACGCCAATAACATGACTAATCGATAAGCTTGCCGATTTCACATAATCGTCGCTTACTGCATGAGGCCCTTAGACATAATTTCACTCTCACAACATTATGGCTGGTTGGAGAGAGTCCGAACCACAAGTACAGGGTCCATGGTTCTGGCCGTATACTGGGGGGACGGGGACGACTCCCATTAACCCCTGACTATACCGGGGATACGCTTATCACAATGCCTTTCTGGTCTGTGCTGAAGCAGGGCATTCTGGCAGCCAAGTGGCTTGACCTTTATTAGTGAGCCTGGTTACCCCCTCTCGGAACCACAGACTTAGAAATCGCCAGCTCATATACAGTGCATAAAATATATTTATATATATACCCTTATACACCATTTAATAAAAAATATCACAAAATTCTTCTAAGTCCCTCGGGAAGAGTGAAAGACGCGCACGTTCATTTTCAGAGCTCCTAGACCTTCCTATAAGAAGTTAGCCAAAAAGTAGCTTCGAAAAACGCTTAGGTTAAGTTTCAGAGTTGCTTCTAATGTACCAAAGCTGGACTTAGACATAATTTCACTCTCACAACATTATGGCTGGTTGGAGACAGTCCGAACCACAAGTACCGGGTCCATGGTTCTGGCCGTATACTGGGGGGACGGGGACGACTCCCATTAACCCCTGACTATACCGGGGATACGCTTATCACAATGCCTTTCTGGTCTGTGCTGAAGCAGGGCATTCTGGCAGCCAAGTGGCTTGACCTTTATTAGTGAGCCTGGTTACCCCCTCTCGGAACCACAGACTTAGAAATCGCCAGCTCATATACAGTGCATAAAATATATTTATATATATACCCTTATACACCATTTTAATAAAAAATATCACAAAATTCTTCTAAGTCCCTCGGGAAGAGTGAAAGACGCGCACGTTCATTTTCAGAGCTCCTAGACCTTCCTATAAGAAGTTAGCCAAAAAGTAGCTTCGAAAAACGCTTAGGTTAAGTTTCAGAGTTGCTTCTAATGTACCAAAGCTGGACTTAGACATAATTTCACTCTCACAACATTATGGCTGGTTGGAGAGAGTCCGAACCACAAGTACAGGGTCCATGGTTCTGGCCGTATACTGGGGGGACGGGGACGACTCCCATTAACCCCTGACTATACCGGGGATACGCTTATCACAATGCCTTTCTGGTCTGTGCTGAAGCAGGGCATTCTGGCAGCCAAGTGGCTTGACCTTTATTAGTGAGCCTGGTTACCCCCTCTCGGAACCACAGACTTAGAAATCGCCAGCTCATATACAGTGCATAAAATATATTTATATATATACCCTTATACACCATTTAATAAAAAATATCACAAAATTCTTCTAAGTCCCTCGGGAAGAGTGAAAGACGCGCACGTTCATTTTGAGAGCTCCTAGACCTTCCTATAAGAAGTTAGCCAAAAAGTAGCTTCGAAAAACGCTTAGGTTAAGTTTCAGAGTTGCTTCTAATGTACCAAAGCTGGACTTAGACATAATTTCACTCTCACAACATTATGGCTGGTTGGAGACAGTCCGAACCACAAGTACCGGGTCCATGGTTCTGGCCGTATACTGGGGGGACGGGGACGACTCCCATTAACCCCTGACTATACCGGGGATACGCTTATCACAATGCCTTTCTGGTCTGTGCTGAAGCAGGGCATTCTGGCAGCCAAGTGGCTTGACCTTTATTAGTGAGCCTGGTTACCCCCTCTCGGAACCACAGACTTAGAAATCGCCAGCTCATATACAGTGCATAAAATATATTTATATATATACCCTTATACACCATTTTAATAAAAAATATCACAAAATTCTTCTAAGTCCCTCGGGAAGAGTGAAAGACGCGCACGTTCATTTTCAGAGCTCCTAGACCTTCCTATAAGAAGTTAGCCAAAAAGTAGCTTCGAAAAACGCTTAGGTTAAGTTTCAGAGTTGCTTCTAATGTACCAAAGCTGGACTTAGACATAATTTCACTCTCACAACATTATGGCTGTTTGGAGACAGTCCGAAACACAAGTACCGGGTCCATGGTTCTGGCCGTATACTGGGGGGACGGGGACGACTCCCATTAACCCCTGACTATACCGGGGATACGCTTATCACAATGCCTTTCTGGTCTGTGCTGAAGCAGGGCATTCTGGCAGCCAAGTGGCTTGACCTTTATTAGTGAGCCTGGTTACCCCCTCTCGGAACCACAGACTTAGAAATCGCCAGCTCATATACAGTGCATAAAATATATTTATATATATACCCTTATACACCATTTAATAAAAAATATCACAAAATTCTTCTAAGTCCCTCGAGAAGAGTGAAAGACGCGCACGTTCATTTTCAGAGCTCCTAGACCTTCCTATAAGAAGTTAGCCAAAAAGTAGCTTCGAAAAACGCTTAGGTTAAGTTTCAGAGTTGCTTCTAATGTACCAAAGCTGGACTTAGACATAATTTCACTCTCACAACATTATGGCTGGTTGGAGACAGTCCGAACCACAAGTACCGGGTCCATGGTTCTGGCCGTATACTGGGGGGACGGGGACGACTCCCATTAACCCCTGACTATACCGGGGATACGCTTATCACAATGCCTTTCTGGTCTGTGCTGAAGCAGGGCATTCTGGCAGCCAAGTGGCTTGACCTTTATTAGTGAGCCTGGTTACCCCCTCTCGGAACCACAGACTTAGAAATCGCCAGCTCATATACAGTGCATAAAATATATTTATATATATACCCTTATACACCATTTTAATAAAAAATATCACAAAATTCTTCTAAGTCCCTCGGGAAGAGTGAAAGACGCGCACGTTCATTTTCAGAGCTCCTAGACCTTCCTATAAGAAGTTAGCCAAAAAGTAGCTTCGAAAAACGCTTAGGTTAAGTTTCAGAGTTGCTTCTAATGTACCAAAGCTGGACTTAGACATAATTTCACTCTCACAACATTATGGCTGTTTGGAGACAGTCCGAAACACAAGTACCGGGTCCATGGTTCTGGCCGTATACTGGGGGGACGGGGACGACTCCCATTAACCCCTGACTATACCGGGGATACGCTTATCACAATGCCTTTCTGGTCTGTGCTGAAGCAGGGCATTCTGGCAGCCAAGTGGCTTGACCTTTATTAGTGAGCCTGGTTACCCCCTCTCGGAACCACAGACTTAGAAATCGCCAGCTCATATACAGTGCATAAAATATATTTATATATATACCCTTATACACCATTTAATAAAAAATATCACAAAATTCTTCTAAGTCCCTCGAGAAGAGTGAAAGACGCGCACGTTCATTTTCAGAGCTCCTAGACCTTCCTATAAGAAGTTAGCCAAAAAGTAGCTTCGAAAAACGCTTAGGTTAAGTTTCAGAGTTGCTTCTAATGTACCAAAGCTGGACTTAGACATAATTTCACTCTCACAACATTATGGCTGGTTGGAGACAGTCCGAACCACAAGTACCGGGTCCATGGTTCTGGCCGTATACTGGGGGGGCGGGGACGACTCCCATTAACCCCTGACTATACCGGGGATACGCTTATCACAATGCCTTTCTGGTCTGTGCTGAAGCACGGCATTCTGGCAGCCAAGTGGCTTGACCTTTATTAGTGAGCCTGGTTACCCCCTCTCGGAACCACAGACTTAGAAATCGCCAGCTCATATACAGTGCATAAAATATATTTATATATATACCCTTATACACCATTTAATAAAAAATATCACAAAATTCTTCTAAGTCCCTCGGGAAGAGTGAAAGACGCGCACGTTCATTTTCAGAGCTCCTAGACCTTCCTATAAGAAGTTAGCCAAAAAGTAGCTTCGAAAAACGCTTAGGTTAAGTTTCAGAGTTGCTTCTAATGTACCAAAGCTGGACTTAGACATAATTTCACTCTCACAACATTATGGCTGGTTGGAGAGAGTCCGAACCACAAGTACCGGGTCCATGGTTCTGGCCGTATACTGGGGGGACGGGGACGACTCCCATTAACCCCTGACTATACCGGGGATACGCTTATCACAATGCCTTTCTGGTCTGTGCTGAAGCAGGGCATTCTGGCAGCCAAGTGGCTTGACCTTTATTAGTGAGCCTGGTTACCCCCTCTCGGAACCACAGACTTAGAAATCGCCAGCTCATATACAGTGCATAAAATATATTTATATATATACCCTTATACACCATTTAATAAAAAATATCACAAAATTCTTCTAAGTCCCTCGGGAAGAGTGAAAGACGCGCACGTTCATTTTGAGAGCTCCTAGACCTTCCTATAAGAAGTTAGCCAAAAAGTAGCTTCGAAAAACGCTTAGGTTAAGTTTCAGAGTTGCTTCTAATGTACCAAAGCTGGACTTAGACATAATTTCACTCTCACAACATTATGGCTGGTTGGAGAGAGTCCGAACCACAAGTACCGGGTCCATGGTTCTGGCCGTATACTGGGGGGACGGGGACGACTCCCATTAACCCCTGACTATACCGGGGATACGCTTATCACAATGCCTTTCTGGTCTGTGCTGAAGCAGGGCATTCTGGCAGCCAAGTGGCTTGACCTTTATTAGTGAGCCTGGTTACCCCCTCTCGGAACCACAGACTTAGAAATCGCCAGCTCATATACAGTGCATAAAATATATTTATATATATACCCTTATACACCATTTTAATAAAAAATATCACAAAATTCTTCTAAGTCCCTCGGGAAGAGTGAAAGACGCGCACGTTCATTTTCAGAGCTCCTAGACCTTCCTATAAGAAGTTAGCCAAAAAGTAGCTTCGAAAAACGCTTAGGTTAAGTTTCAGAGTTGCTTCTAATGTACCAAAGCTGGACTTAGACATAATTTCACTCTCACAACATTATGGCTGTTTGGAGACAGTCCGAAACACAAGTACCGGGTCCATGGTTCTGGCCGTATACTGGGGGGACGGGGACGACTCCCATTAACCCCTGACTATACCGGGGATACGCTTATCACAATGCCTTTCTGGTCTGTGCTGAAGCAGGGCATTCTGGCAGCCAAGTGGCTTGACCTTTATTAGTGAGCCTGGTTACCCCCTCTCGGAACCACAGACTTAGAAATCGCCAGCTCATATACAGTGCATAAAATATATTTATATATATACCCTTATACACCATTTAATAAAAAATATCACAAAATTCTTCTAAGTCCCTCGAGAAGAGTGAAAGACGCGCACGTTCATTTTCAGAGCTCCTAGACCTTCCTATAAGAAGTTAGCCAAAAAGTAGCTTCGAAAAACGCTTAGGTTAAGTTTCAGAGTTGCTTCTAATGTACCAAAGCTGGACTTAGACATAATTTCACTCTCACAACATTATGGCTGGTTGGAGACAGTCCGAACCACAAGTACCGGGTCCATGGTTCTGGCCGTATACTGGGGGGGCGGGGACGACTCCCATTAACCCCTGACTATACCGGGGATACGCTTATCACAATGCCTTTCTGGTCTGTGCTGAAGCACGGCATTCTGGCAGCCAAGTGGCTTGACCTTTATTAGTGAGCCTGGTTACCCCCTCTCGGAACCACAGACTTAGAAATCGCCAGCTCATATACAGTGCATAAAATATATTTATATATATACCCTTATACACCATTTAATAAAAAATATCACAAAATTCTTCTAAGTCCCTCGGGAAGAGTGAAAGACGCGCACGTTCATTTTCAGAGCTCCTAGACCTTCCTATAAGAAGTTAGCCAAAAAGTAGCTTCGAAAAACGCTTAGGTTAAGTTTCAGAGTTGCTTCTAATGTACCAAAGCTGGACTTAGACATAATTTCACTCTCACAACATTATGGCTGGTTGGAGAGAGTCCGAACCACAAGTACCGGGTCCATGGTTCTGGCCGTATACTGGGGGGACGGGGACGACTCCCATTAACCCCTGACTATACCGGGGATACGCTTATCACAATGCCTTTCTGGTCTGTGCTGAAGCAGGGCATTCTGGCAGCCAAGTGGCTTGACCTTTATTAGTGAGCCTGGTTACCCCCTCTCGGAACCACAGACTTAGAAATCGCCAGCTCATATACAGTGCATAAAATATATTTATATATATACCCTTATACACCATTTAATAAAAAATATCACAAAATTCTTCTAAGTCCCTCGGGAAGAGTGAAAGACGCGCACGTTCATTTTGAGAGCTCCTAGACCTTCCTATAAGAAGTTAGCCAAAAAGTAGCTTCGAAAAACGCTTAGGTTAAGTTTCAGAGTTGCTTCTAATGTACCAAAGCTGGACTTAGACATAATTTCACTCTCACAACATTATGGCTGGTTGGAGACAGTCCGAACCACAAGTACCGGGTCCATGGTTCTGGCCGTATACTGGGGGGACGGGGACGACTCCCATTAACCCCTGACTATACCGGGGATACGCTTATCACAATGCCTTTCTGGTCTGTGCTGAAGCAGGGCATTCTGGCAGCCAAGTGGCTTGACCTTTATTAGTGAGCCTGGTTACCCCCTCTCGGAACCACAGACTTAGAAATCGCCAGCTCATATACAGTGCATAAAATATATTTATATATATACCCTTATACACCATTTTAATAAAAAATATCACAAAATTCTTCTAAGTCCCTCGGGAAGAGTGAAAGACGCGCACGTTCATTTTCAGAGCTCCTAGACCTTCCTATAAGAAGTTAGCCAAAAAGTAGCTTCGAAAAACGCTTAGGTTAAGTTTCAGAGTTGCTTCTAATGTACCAAAGCTGGACTTAGACATAATTTCACTCTCACAACATTATGGCTGTTTGGAGACAGTCCGAAACACAAGTACCGGGTCCATGGTTCTGGCCGTATACTGGGGGGACGGGGACGACTCCCATTAACCCCTGACTATACCGGGGATACGCTTATCACAATGCCTTTCTGGTCTGTGCTGAAGCAGGGCATTCTGGCAGCCAAGTGGCTTGACCTTTATTAGTGAGCCTGGTTACCCCCTCTCGGAACCACAGACTTAGAAATCGCCAGCTCATATACAGTGCATAAAATATATTTATATATATACCCTTATACACCATTTAATAAAAAATATCACAAAATTCTTCTAAGTCCCTCGAGAAGAGTGAAAGACGCGCACGTTCATTTTCAGAGCTCCTAGACCTTCCTATAAGAAGTTAGCCAAAAAGTAGCTTCGAAAAACGCTTAGGTTAAGTTTCAGAGTTGCTTCTAATGTACCAAAGCTGGACTTAGACATAATTTCACTCTCACAACATTATGGCTGGTTGGAGACAGTCCGAACCACAAGTACCGGGTCCATGGTTCTGGCCGTATACTGGGGGGGCGGGGACGACTCCCATTAACCCCTGACTATACCGGGGATACGCTTATCACAATGCCTTTCTGGTCTGTGCTGAAGCACGGCATTCTGGCAGCCAAGTGGCTTGACCTTTATTAGTGAGCCTGGTTACCCCCTCTCGGAACCACAGACTTAGAAATCGCCAGCTCATATACAGTGCATAAAATATATTTATATATATACCCTTATACACCATTTAATAAAAAATATCACAAAATTCTTCTAAGTCCCTCGGGAAGAGTGAAAGACGCGCACGTTCATTTTCAGAGCTCCTAGACCTTCCTATAAGAAGTTAGCCAAAAAGTAGCTTCGAAAAACGCTTAGGTTAAGTTTCAGAGTTGCTTCTAATGTACCAAAGCTGGACTTAGACATAATTTCACTCTCACAACATTATGGCTGGTTGGAGAGAGTCCGAACCACAAGTACCGGGTCCATGGTTCTGGCCGTATACTGGGGGGACGGGGACGACTCCCATTAACCCCTGACTATACCGGGGATACGCTTATCACAATGCCTTTCTGGTCTGTGCTGAAGCAGGGCATTCTGGCAGCCAAGTGGCTTGACCTTTATTAGTGAGCCTGGTTACCCCCTCTCGGAACCACAGACTTAGAAATCGCCAGCTCATATACAGTGCATAAAATATATTTATATATATACCCTTATACACCATTTAATAAAAAATATCACAAAATTCTTCTAAGTCCCTCGGGAAGAGTGAAAGACGCGCACGTTCATTTTGAGAGCTCCTAGACCTTCCTATAAGAAGTTAGCCAAAAAGTAGCTTCGAAAAACGCTTAGGTTAAGTTTCAGAGTTGCTTCTAATGTACCAAAGCTGGACTTAGACATAATTTCACTCTCACAACATTATGGCTGGTTGGAGACAGTCCGAACCACAAGTACCGGGTCCATGGTTCTGGCCGTATACTGGGGGGACGGGGACGACTCCCATTAACCCCTGACTATACCGGGGATACGCTTATCACAATGCCTTTCTGGTCTGTGCTGAAGCAGGGCATTCTGGCAGCCAAGTGGCTTGACCTTTATTAGTGAGCCTGGTTACCCCCTCTCGGAACCACAGACTTAGAAATCGCCAGCTCATATACAGTGCATAAAATATATTTATATATATACCCTTATACACCATTTTAATAAAAAATATCACAAAATTCTTCTAAGTCCCTCGGGAAGAGTGAAAGACGCGCACGTTCATTTTCAGAGCTCCTAGACCTTCCTATAAGAAGTTAGCCAAAAAGTAGCTTCGAAAAACGCTTAGGTTAAGTTTCAGAGTTGCTTCTAATGTACCAAAGCTGGACTTAGACATAATTTCACTCTCACAACATTATGGCTGTTTGGAGACAGTCCGAAACACAAGTACCGGGTCCATGGTTCTGGCCGTATACTGGGGGGACGGGGACGACTCCCATTAACCCCTGACTATACCGGGGATACGCTTATCACAATGCCTTTCTGGTCTGTGCTGAAGCACGGCATTCTGGCAGCCAAGTGGCTTGACCTTTATTAGTGAGCCTGGTTACCCCCTCTCGGAACCACAGACTTAGAAATCGCCAGCTCATATACAGTGCATAAAATATATTTATATATATACCCTTATACACCATTTAATAAAAAATATCACAAAATTCTTCTAAGTCCCTCGAGAAGAGTGAAAGACGCGCACGTTCATTTTCAGAGCTCCTAGACCTTCCTATAAGAAGTTAGCCAAAAAGTAGCTTCGAAAAACGCTTAGGTTAAGTTTCAGAGTTGCTTCTAATGTACCAAAGCTGGACTTAGACATAATTTCACTCTCACAACATTATGGCTGGTTGGAGACAGTCCGAACCACAAGTACCGGGTCCATGGTTCTGGCCGTATACTGGGGGGGCGGGGACGACTCCCATTAACCCCTGACTATACCGGGGATACGCTTATCACAATGCCTTTCTGGTCTGTGCTGAAGCACGGCATTCTGGCAGCCAAGTGGCTTGACCTTTATTAGTGAGCCTGGTTACCCCCTCTCGGAACCACAGACTTAGAAATCGCCAGCTCATATACAGTGCATAAAATATATTTATATATATACCCTTATACACCATTTAATAAAAAATATCACAAAATTCTTCTAAGTCCCTCGGGAAGAGTGAAAGACGCGCACGTTCATTTTCAGAGCTCCTAGACCTTCCTATAAGAAGTTAGCCAAAAAGTAGCTTCGAAAAACGCTTAGGTTAAGTTTCAGAGTTGCTTCTAATGTACCAAAGCTGGACTTAGACATAATTTCACTCTCACAACATTATGGCTGGTTGGAGAGAGTCCGAACCACAAGTACCGGGTCCATGGTTCTGGCCGTATACTGGGGGGACGGGGACGACTCCCATTAACCCCTGACTATACCGGGGATACGCTTATCACAATGCCTTTCTGGTCTGTGCTGAAGCAGGGCATTCTGGCAGCCAAGTGGCTTGACCTTTATTAGTGAGCCTGGTTACCCCCTCTCGGAACCACAGACTTAGAAATCGCCAGCTCATATACAGTGCATAAAATATATTTATATATATACCCTTATACACCATTTTAATAAAAAATATCACAAAATTCTTCTAAGTCCCTCGGGAAGAGTGAAAGACGCGCACGTTCATTTTCAGAGCTCCTAGACCTTCCTATAAGAAGTTAGCCAAAAAGTAGCTTCGAAAAACGCTTAGGTTAAGTTTCAGAGTTGCTTCTAATGTACCAAAGCTGGACTTAGACATAATTTCACTCTCACAACATTATGGCTGGTTGGAGAGAGTCCGAACCACAAGTACCGGTTCCATGGTTCTGGCCGTATACTGGGGGGACGGGGACGACTCCCATTAACCCCTGACTATACCGGGGATACGCTTATCACAATGCCTTTCTGGTCTGTGCTGAAGCAGGGCATTCTGGCAGCCAAGTGGCTTGACCTTTATTAGTGAGCCTGGTTACCCCCTCTCGGAACCACAGACTTAGAAATCGCCAGCTCATATACAGTGCATAAAATATATTTATATATATACCCTTATACACCATTTAATAAAAAATATCACAAAATTCTTCTAAGTCCCTCGGGAAGAGTGAAAGACGCGCACGTTCATTTTCAGAGCTCCTAGACCTTCCTATAAGAAGTTAGCCAAAAAGTAGCTTCGAAAAACGCTTAGGTTAAGTTTCAGAGTTGCTTCTAATGTACCAAAGCTGCACTTAGACATAATTTCACTCTCACAACATTATGGCTGGTTGGAGAGAGTCCGAACCACAAGTACCGGGTCCATGGTTCTGGCCGTATACTGGGGGGACGGGGACGACTCCCATTAACCCCTGACTATACCGGGGATACGCTTATCACAATGCCTTTCTGGTCTGTGCTGAAGCAGGGCATTCTGGCAGCCAAGTGGCTTGACCTTTATTAGTGAGCCTGGTTACCCCCTCTCGGAACCACAGACTTAGAAATCGCCAGCTCATATACAGTGCATAAAATATATTTATATATATACCCTTATACACCATTTTAATAAAAAATATCACAAAATTCTTCTAAGTCCCTCGGGAAGAGTGAAAGACGCGCACGTTCATTTTCAGAGCTCCTAGACCTTCCTATAAGAAGTTAGCCAAAAAGTAGCTTCGAAAAACGCTTAGGTTAAGTTTCAGAGTTGCTTCTAATGTACCAAAGCTGGACTTAGACATAATTTCACTCTCACAACATTATGGCTGGTTGGAGAGAGTCCGAACCACAAGTACAGGGTCCATGGTTCTGGCCGTATACTGGGGGGACGGGGACGACTCCCATTAACCCCTGACTATACCGGGGATACGCTTATCACAATGCCTTTCTGGTCTGTGCTGAAGCAGGGCATTCTGGCAGCCAAGTGGCTTGACCTTTATTAGTGAGCCTGGTTACCCCCTCTCGGAACCACAGACTTAGAAATCGCCAGCTCATATACAGTGCATAAAATATATTTATATATATACCCTTATACACCATTTAATAAAAAATATCACAAAATTCTTCTAAGTCCCTCGGGAAGAGTGAAAGACGCGCACGTTCATTTTCAGAGCTCCTAGACCTTCCTAGTTAGCCAAAAAGTAGCTTCGAAAAACGCTTAGGTTAAGTTTCAGAGTTGCTTCTAATGTACCAAAGCTGGACTTAGACATAATTTCACTCTCACAACATTATGGCTGGTTGGAGAGAGTCCGAACCACAAGTACCGGGTCCATGGTTCTGGCCGTATACTGGGGGGACGGGGACGACTCCCATTAACCCCTGACTATACCGGGGATACGCTTATCACAATGCCTTTCTGGTCTGTGCTGAAGCAGGGCATTCTGGCAGCCAAGTGGCTTGACCTTTATTAGTGAGCCTGGTTACCCCCTCTCGGAACCACAGACTTAGAAATCGCCAGCTCATATACAGTGCATAAAATATATTTATATATATACCCTTATACACCATTTTAATAAAAAATATCACAAAATTCTTCTAAGTCCCTCGGGAAGAGTGAAAGACGCGCACGTTCATTTTCAGAGCTCCTAGACCTTCCTATAAGAAGTTAGCCAAAAAGTAGCTTCGAAAAACGCTTAGGTTAAGTTTCAGAGTTGCTTCTAATGTACCAAAGCTGGACTTAGACATAATTTCACTCTCACAACATTATGGCTGGTTGGAGACAGTCCGAACCACAAGTACCGGGTCCATGGTTCTGGCCGTATACTGGGGGGGCGGGGACGACTCCCATTAACCCCTGACTATACCGGGGATACGCTTATCACAATGCCTTTCTGGTCTGTGCTGAAGCACGGCATTCTGGCAGCCAAGTGGCTTGACCTTTATTAGTGAGCCTGGTTACCCCCTCTCGGAACCACAGACTTAGAAATCGCCAGCTCATATACAGTGCATAAAATATATTTATATATATACCCTTATACACCATTTAATAAAAAATATCACAAAATTCTTCTAAGTCCCTCGGGAAGAGTGAAAGACGCGCACGTTCATTTTCAGAGCTCCTAGACCTTCCTATAAGAAGTTAGCCAAAAAGTAGCTTCGAAAAACGCTTAGGTTAAGTTTCAGAGTTGCTTCTAATGTACCAAAGCTGGACTTAGACATAATTTCACTCTCACAACATTATGGCTGGTTGGAGAGAGTCCGAACCACAAGTACCGGGTCCATGGTTCTGGCCGTATACTGGGGGGACGGGGACGACTCCCATTAACCCCTGACTATACCGGGGATACGCTTATCACAATGCCTTTCTGGTCTGTGCTGAAGCAGGGCATTCTGGCAGCCAAGTGGCTTGACCTTTATTAGTGAGCCTGGTTACCCCCTCTCGGAACCACAGACTTAGAAATCGCCAGCTCATATACAGTGCATAAAATATATTTATATATATACCCTTATACACCATTTAATAAAAAATATCACAAAATTCTTCTAAGTCCCTCGGGAAGAGTGAAAGACGCGCACGTTCATTTTGAGAGCTCCTAGACCTTCCTATAAGAAGTTAGCCAAAAAGTAGCTTCGAAAAACGCTTAGGTTAAGTTTCAGAGTTGCTTCTAATGTACCAAAGCTGGACTTAGACATAATTTCACTCTCACAACATTATGGCTGGTTGGAGACAGTCCGAACCACAAGTACCGGGTCCATGGTTCTGGCCGTATACTGGGGGGACGGGGACGACTCCCATTAACCCCTGACTATACCGGGGATACGCTTATCACAATGCCTTTCTGGTCTGTGCTGAAGCAGGGCATTCTGGCAGCCAAGTGGCTTGACCTTTATTAGTGAGCCTGGTTACCCCCTCTCGGAACCACAGACTTAGAAATCGCCAGCTCATATACAGTGCATAAAATATATTTATATATATACCCTTATACACCATTTTAATAAAAAATATCACAAAATTCTTCTAAGTCCCTCGGGAAGAGTGAAAGACGCGCACGTTCATTTTCAGAGCTCCTAGACCTTCCTATAAGAAGTTAGCCAAAAAGTAGCTTCGAAAAACGCTTAGGTTAAGTTTCAGAGTTGCTTCTAATGTACCAAAGCTGGACTTAGACATAATTTCACTCTCACAACATTATGGCTGTTTGGAGACAGTCCGAAACACAAGTACCGGGTCCATGGTTCTGGCCGTATACTGGGGGGACGGGGACGACTCCCATTAACCCCTGACTATACCGGGGATACGCTTATCACAATGCCTTTCTGGTCTGTGCTGAAGCACGGCATTCTGGCAGCCAAGTGGCTTGACCTTTATTAGTGAGCCTGGTTACCCCCTCTCGGAACCACAGACTTAGAAATCGCCAGCTCATATACAGTGCATAAAATATATTTATATATATACCCTTATACACCATTTAATAAAAAATATCACAAAATTCTTCTAAGTCCCTCGAGAAGAGTGAAAGACGCGCACGTTCATTTTCAGAGCTCCTAGACCTTCCTATAAGAAGTTAGCCAAAAAGTAGCTTCGAAAAACGCTTAGGTTAAGTTTCAGAGTTGCTTCTAATGTACCAAAGCTGGACTTAGACATAATTTCACTCTCACAACATTATGGCTGGTTGGAGACAGTCCGAACCACAAGTACCGGGTCCATGGTTCTGGCCGTATACTGGGGGGGCGGGGACGACTCCCATTAACCCCTGACTATACCGGGGATACGCTTATCACAATGCCTTTCTGGTCTGTGCTGAAGCACGGCATTCTGGCAGCCAAGTGGCTTGACCTTTATTAGTGAGCCTGGTTACCCCCTCTCGGAACCACAGACTTAGAAATCGCCAGCTCATATACAGTGCATAAAATATATTTATATATATACCCTTATACACCATTTAATAAAAAATATCACAAAATTCTTCTAAGTCCCTCGGGAAGAGTGAAAGACGCGCACGTTCATTTTCAGAGCTCCTAGACCTTCCTATAAGAAGTTAGCCAAAAAGTAGCTTCGAAAAACGCTTAGGTTAAGTTTCAGAGTTGCTTCTAATGTACCAAAGCTGGACTTAGACATAATTTCACTCTCACAACATTATGGCTGGTTGGAGAGAGTCCGAACCACAAGTACCGGGTCCATGGTTCTGGCCGTATACTGGGGGGACGGGGACGACTCCCATTAACCCCTGACTATACCGGGGATACGCTTATCACAATGCCTTTCTGGTCTGTGCTGAAGCAGGGCATTCTGGCAGCCAAGTGGCTTGACCTTTATTAGTGAGCCTGGTTACCCCCTCTCGGAACCACAGACTTAGAAATCGCCAGCTCATATACAGTGCATAAAATATATTTATATATATACCCTTATACACCATTTTAATAAAAAATATCACAAAATTCTTCTAAGTCCCTCGGGAAGAGTGAAAGACGCGCACGTTCATTTTCAGAGCTCCTAGACCTTCCTATAAGAAGTTAGCCAAAAAGTAGCTTCGAAAAACGCTTAGGTTAAGTTTCAGAGTTGCTTCTAATGTACCAAAGCTGGACTTAGACATAATTTCACTCTCACAACATTATGGCTGGTTGGAGAGAGTCCGAACCACAAGTACCGGTTCCATGGTTCTGGCCGTATACTGGGGGGACGGGGACGACTCCCATTAACCCCTGACTATACCGGGGATACGCTTATCACAATGCCTTTCTGGTCTGTGCTGAAGCAGGGCATTCTGGCAGCCAAGTGGCTTGACCTTTATTAGTGAGCCTGGTTACCCCCTCTCGGAACCACAGACTTAGAAATCGCCAGCTCATATACAGTGCATAAAATATATTTATATATATACCCTTATACACCATTTAATAAAAAATATCACAAAATTCTTCTAAGTCCCTCGGGAAGAGTGAAAGACGCGCACGTTCATTTTCAGAGCTCCTAGACCTTCCTATAAGAAGTTAGCCAAAAAGTAGCTTCGAAAAACGCTTAGGTTAAGTTTCAGAGTTGCTTCTAATGTACCAAAGCTGCACTTAGACATAATTTCACTCTCACAACATTATGGCTGGTTGGAGAGAGTCCGAACCACAAGTACCGGGTCCATGGTTCTGGCCGTATACTGGGGGGACGGGGACGACTCCCATTAACCCCTGACTATACCGGGGATACGCTTATCACAATGCCTTTCTGGTCTGTGCTGAAGCAGGGCATTCTGGCAGCCAAGTGGCTTGACCTTTATTAGTGAGCCTGGTTACCCCCTCTCGGAACCACAGACTTAGAAATCGCCAGCTCATATACAGTGCATAAAATATATTTATATATATACCCTTATACACCATTTTAATAAAAAATATCACAAAATTCTTCTAAGTCCCTCGGGAAGAGTGAAAGACGCGCACGTTCATTTTCAGAGCTCCTAGACCTTCCTATAAGAAGTTAGCCAAAAAGTAGCTTCGAAAAACGCTTAGGTTAAGTTTCAGAGTTGCTTCTAATGTACCAAAGCTGGACTTAGACATAATTTCACTCTCACAACATTATGGCTGGTTGGAGAGAGTCCGAACCACAAGTACAGGGTCCATGGTTCTGGCCGTATACTGGGGGGACGGGGACGACTCCCATTAACCCCTGACTATACCGGGGATACGCTTATCACAATGCCTTTCTGGTCTGTGCTGAAGCAGGGCATTCTGGCAGCCAAGTGGCTTGACCTTTATTAGTGAGCCTGGTTACCCCCTCTCGGAACCACAGACTTAGAAATCGCCAGCTCATATACAGTGCATAAAATATATTTATATATATACCCTTATACACCATTTAATAAAAAATATCACAAAATTCTTCTAAGTCCCTCGGGAAGAGTGAAAGACGCGCACGTTCATTTTCAGAGCTCCTAGACCTTCCTAGTTAGCCAAAAAGTAGCTTCGAAAAACGCTTAGGTTAAGTTTCAGAGTTGCTTCTAATGTACCAAAGCTGGACTTAGACATAATTTCACTCTCACAACATTATGGCTGGTTGGAGAGAGTCCGAACCACAAGTACCG
This sequence comes from Ascaphus truei, assembly GCF_040206685.1. NCBI lineage: Eukaryota > Metazoa > Chordata > Amphibia > Anura > Ascaphidae > Ascaphus > Ascaphus truei. The sequence continues at coordinate 3,169 of NW_027453929.1, read as the reverse complement.
GGTCCATGGTTCTGGCCGTATACTGGGGGGACGGGGACGACTCCCATTAACCCCTGACTATACCGGGGATACGCTTATCACAATGCCTTTCTGGTCTGTGCTGAAGCAGGGCATTCTGGCAGCCAAGTGGCTTGACCTTTATTAGTGAGCCTGGTTACCCCCTCTCGGAACCACAGACTTAGAAATCGCCAGCTCATATACAGTGCATAAAATATATTTATATATATACCCTTATACACCATTTTAATAAAAAATATCACAAAATTCTTCTAAGTCCCTCGGGAAGAGTGAAAGACGCGCACGTTCATTTTCAGAGCTCCTAGACCTTCCTATAAGAAGTTAGCCAAAAAGTAGCTTCGAAAAACGCTTAGGTTAAGTTTCAGAGTTGCTTCTAATGTACCAAAGCTGGACTTAGACATAATTTCACTCTCACAACATTATGGCTGGTTGGAGAGAGTCCGAACCACAAGTACCGGGTCCATGGTTCTGGCCGTATACTGGGGGGACGGGGACGACTCCCATTAACCCCTGACTATACCGGGGATACGCTTATCACAATGCCTTTCTGGTCTGTGCTGAAGCAGGGCATTCTGGCAGCCAAGTGGCTTGACCTTTATTAGTGAGCCTGGTTACCCCCTCTCGGAACCACAGACTTAGAAATCGCCAGCTCATATACAGTGCATAAAATATATTTATATATATACCCTTATACACCATTTAATAAAAAATATCACAAAATTCTTCTAAGTCCCTCGAGAAGAGTGAAAGACGCGCACGTTCATTTTCAGAGCTCCTAGACCTTCCTATAAGAAGTTAGCCAAAAAGTAGCTTCGAAAAACGCTTAGGTTAAGTTTCAGAGTTGCTTCTAATGTACCAAAGCTGGACTTAGACATAATTTCACTCTCACAACATTATGGCTGGTTGGAGACAGTCCGAACCACAAGTACCGGGTCCATGGTTCTGGCCGTATACTGGGGGGGCGGGGACGACTCCCATTAACCCCTGACTATACCGGGGATACGCTTATCACAATGCCTTTCTGGTCTGTGCTGAAGCACGGCATTCTGGCAGCCAAGTGGCTTGACCTTTATTAGTGAGCCTGGTTACCCCCTCTCGGAACCACAGACTTAGAAATCGCCAGCTCATATACAGTGCATAAAATATATTTATATATATACCCTTATACACCATTTAATAAAAAATATCACAAAATTCTTCTAAGTCCCTCGGGAAGAGTGAAAGACGCGCACGTTCATTTTCAGAGCTCCTAGACCTTCCTATAAGAAGTTAGCCAAAAAGTAGCTTCGAAAAACGCTTAGGTTAAGTTTCAGAGTTGCTTCTAATGTACCAAAGCTGGACTTAGACATAATTTCACTCTCACAACATTATGGCTGGTTGGAGAGAGTCCGAACCACAAGTACCGGGTCCATGGTTCTGGCCGTATACTGGGGGGGACGGGGACGACTCCCATTAACCCCTGACTATACCGGGGATACGCTTATCACAATGCCTTTCTGGTCTGTGCTGAAGCAGGGCATTCTGGCAGCCAAGTGGCTTGACCTTTATTAGTGAGCCTGGTTACCCCCTCTCGGAACCACAGACTTAGAAATCGCCAGCTCATATACAGTGCATAAAATATATTTATATATATACCCTTATACACCATTTAATAAAAAATATCACAAAATTCTTCTAAGTCCCTCGGGAAGAGTGAAAGACGCGCACGTTCATTTTCAGAGCTCCTAGACCTTCCTATAAGAAGTTAGCCAAAAAGTAGCTTCGAAAAACGCTTAGGTTAAGTTTCAGAGTTGCTTCTAATGTACCAAAGCTGCACTTAGACATAATTTCACTCTCACAACATTATGGCTGGTTGGAGAGAGTCCGAACCACAAGTACCGGGTCCATGGTTCTGGCCGTATACTGGGGGGACGGGGACGACTCCCATTAACCCCTGACTATACCGGGGATACGCTTATCACAATGCCTTTCTGGTCTGTGCTGAAGCAGGGCATTCTGGCAGCCAAGTGGCTTGACCTTTATTAGTGAGCCTGGTTACCCCCTCTCGGAACCACAGACTTAGAAATCGCCAGCTCATATACAGTGCATAAAATATATTTATATATATACCCTTATACACCATTTTAATAAAAAATATCACAAAATTCTTCTAAGTCCCTCGGGAAGAGTGAAAGACGCGCACGTTCATTTTCAGAGCTCCTAGACCTTCCTATAAGAAGTTAGCCAAAAAGTAGCTTCGAAAAACGCTTAGGTTAAGTTTCAGAGTTGCTTCTAATGTACCAAAGCTGGACTTAGACATAATTTCACTCTCACAACATTATGGCTGGTTGGAGAGAGTCCGAACCACAAGTACAGGGTCCATGGTTCTGGCCGTATACTGGGGGGACGGGGACGACTCCCATTAACCCCTGACTATACCGGGGATACGCTTATCACAATGCCTTTCTGGTCTGTGCTGAAGCAGGGCATTCTGGCAGCCAAGTGGCTTGACCTTTATTAGTGAGCCTGGTTACCCCCTCTCGGAACCACAGACTTAGAAATCGCCAGCTCATATACAGTGCATAAAATATATTTATATATATACCCTTATACACCATTTAATAAAAAATATCACAAAATTCTTCTAAGTCCCTCGGGAAGAGTGAAAGACGCGCACGTTCATTTTCAGAGCTCCTAGACCTTCCTAGTTAGCCAAAAAGTAGCTTCGAAAAACGCTTAGGTTAAGTTTCAGAGTTGCTTCTAATGTACCAAAGCTGGACTTAGACATAATTTCACTCTCACAACATTATGGCTGGTTGGAGAGAGTCCGAACCACAAGTACCGGGTCCATGGTTCTGGCCGTATACTGGGGGGACGGGGACGACTCCCATTAACCCCTGACTATACCGGGGATACGCTTATCACAATGCCTTTCTGGTCTGTGCTGAAGCAGGGCATTCTGGCAGCCAAGTGGCTTGACCTTTATTAGTGAGCCTGGTTACCCCCTCTCGGAACCACAGACTTAGAAATCGCCAGCTCATATACAGTGCATAAAATATATTTATATATATACCCTTATACACCATTTTAATAAAAAATATCACAAAATTCTTCTAAGTCCCTCGGGAAGAGTGAAAGACGCGCACGTTCATTTTCAGAGCTCCTAGACCTT
>NW_027453928.1:94632-121084 GCF_040206685.1 Ascaphus truei | reverse complement strand
TCTCTCTCTCCCCCTCCTCCCGCGTCTCTCTCCCCCCTCCCGCCAGCGTCTCTCTCCCCCTCCCGCCAGCGTCCCTCTCGCCCTCTCCCGCCAGCGTCTCTCTCCCCCTCCTCCCGCGTCTCTCTCCCCCTCCTCCCCGCGTCTCTCTCCCCCTCCTCCCGCGTCTCTCTCCCCCTCCTCCCGCCAGCGTCTCTCTCCCCCTCCTCCAGCGTCTCTCTCCCCCTCCTCCAGCGTCTCTCTCCCCCTCCTCGCCAGCGTCTCTCTCCCCCTCCTCCCGCCAGCGTCTCTCTCCCCCTCCCGCCAGCGTCTCTCTCCCCCCCTCCCGCCAGCGTCTCTCTCCCCCTCCTCCCGCCAGCGTCTCTCCCCCTCCTCCCGCCAGCGTCTCTCTCCCCCTCCTCCCGCCAGCGTCTCTCTCCCCCTCCCGCCAGCGTCTCTCTCTCCTCTCTCCCCTCCCGCAAGCGTCTCTCTCCCCCTCCCGCCAGCGTCTCTCTCTCTCCCCCTCCCGCCAGCGTCTCTCTCCCCCCTCCCGCCAGCGTCTCTCTCCCCCCCTCCCGCCAGCGTCTCTCTCCCCCTCCCGCCAGCGTCTCTCTCCCCCTCCTCCCGCACCGTCTCTCCCCCCTCCCGCCAGCGTCTCTCCCCCTCCTCCCGCCAGCGTCTCTCTCCCCCTCCCGCCAGCGTCTCTCTCCCCCTCCCGCCAGCGTCTCTCTCCCCCTCCCGCCAGCGTCTCTCTCCCCCTCCCGCCAGCGTCTCTCCCCCTCCTCCCGCCAGCGTCTCTCTCCCCCTCCCGCCAGCGTCTCTCTCCCCCTCCCGCCAGCGTCTCTCTCCCCCTCCCGCCAGCGTCTCTCTCCCCCTCCCGCCAGCGTCTCTCTCCCCCTCCCGCCAGCGTCTCTCTCTCTCCCCTCCCGCCAGCGTCTCTCTCCCCCCTCCCGCCAGCGTCTCTCTCCCCCCTCCCGCCAGCGTCTCTCTCCCCCTCCCGCCAGCGTCTCTCTCCCCCTCCTCCGCCAGCGTCTCTCTCCCCTCCTCCCGCCAGCGTCTCTCCCCCTCCTCCCGCCAGCGTCTCTCTCCCCCTCCCGCCAGCGTCTCTCTCCCCCTCCCGCCAGCGTCTCTCTCCCCCTCCCGCCAGCGTCTCTCTCCCCCTCCCGCCAGCGTCTCTCTCCCCCCTCCCGCCAGCGTCTCTCTCCCCCTCCCGCCAGCGTCTCTCCCCCTCCCGCCAGCGTCTCTCTCCCCCCCTCCCGCCAGCGTCTCTCTCCCCTCCTCCCGCCAGCGTCTCTCTCCCCCTCCTCCCGCCAGCGTCTCTCTCCCCCTCCTCCCGCCAGCGTCTCTCTCCCCCTCTCCCGCCAGCGTCTCTCTCCCCTCCTCCGCCAGCGTCTCTCTCCCCCTCCTCCCGCCAGCGTCTCTCTCCCCCTCTCCCGCCAGCGTCTCTCTCCCCCTCCCGCCAGCGTCTCTCTCCCCCCTCTCCCGCCAGCGTCTCTCTCCCCTCCTCCCGCCAGCGTCTCTCCCCCCTCCCGCCAGCGTCTCTCCCCCTCCTCCCGCCAGCGTCTCTCTCCCCCCTCCCGCCAGCGTCTCTCTCCCCCTCCAGCCAGCGTCTCTCTCCCCCTCCCGCCAGCGTCTCTCTCTCCCCCTCCCGCCAGCGTCTCTCTCCCCCTCCCGCCAGCGTCTCTCTCCCCCCCTCCCGCCAGCGTCTCTCTCCCCCTCCCGCCAGCGTCTCTCTCCCCCTCCTCCCGCCAGCGTCTCTCTCCCCTCCTCCCGCCAGCGTCTCTCTCCCCTCCTCCCGCCAGCGTCTCTCTCCCCCTCCCGCCAGCGTCTCTCTCTCTCTCCCCCTCCCGCCAGCGTCTCTCTCCCCCTCCCGCCAGCGTCTCTCTCTCTCTCCCCCTCCCGCCAGCGTCTCTCTCCCCCTCCGCCAGCGTCTCTCTCCCCCCTCCCGCCAGCGTCTCTCTCCCCCTCCCCGCCAGCGTCTCTCTCCCCCTCCCGCCAGCGTCTCTCTCCCCTCTCCCGCCAGCGTCTCTCTCCCCTCCTCCCGCCAGCGTCTCTCTCCCCCTCCCGCCAGCGTCTCTCTCCCCCTCCCAGCCAGCGTCTCTCTCCCCCCTCCCGCCAGCGTCTCTCTCCCCCTCCCGCCAGCGTCTCTCTCCCCCTCCCGCCAGCGTCTCTCTCCCCCCCTCCCGCCAGCGTCTCTCTCCCCCTCTCCCGCCAGCGTCTCTCTCCCCCTCCCGCCAGCGTCTCTCTCCCCCTCCCGCCAGCGTCTCTCCTCCCCCTCCCGCCAGCGTCTCTCTCCCCCTCCCGCAGCGTCTCTCCCCCTCCCGCCAGCGTCTCTCTCCCCCTCCTCCAGGTCCACTCTCTCTCCCCCTCCCGCCAGCGTCTCTCTCCCCCCCTCCCGCCAGCGTCTCTCTCCCCCTCCCGCCAGCGTCTCTCTCCCCTCCTCCCGCCAGCGTCTCTCTCCCTCCTCCCGCCAGCGTCTCTCTCCCCCTCCTCCGCCAGCGTCTCTCTCCCCCTCCCGCCAGCGTCTCTCTCCCCCTCCGCCAGCGTCTCTCTCCCCCTCCCGCCAGCGTCTCTCTCCCCCCTCCCGCCAGCGTCTCTCTCCCCCTCCCGCCAGCGTCTCTCTCCCCCCCTCCCGCCAGCGTCTCTCTCCCCCTCCCGCCAGCGTCTCTCTCCCCCTCCTCCCGCCAGCGTCTCTCTCCCCCTCCTCCCGCCAGCGTCTCTCTCCCCCTCCTCCCGCCAGCGTCTCTCCCCCTCCTCCCGCCAGCGTCTCTCTCCCCCTCCTCCCGCCAGCGTCTCTCTCCCCCTCCTCCCGCCAGCGTCTCTCTCCCCCTCCCGCCAGCGTCTCTCTCCCCCTCCTCCCGCCACCGTCTCTCTCCCTCTCCCGCCAGCGTCTCTCCCCCTCCTCCCGCCAGCGTCTCTCTCCCCCTCCCGCCAGCGTCTCTCTCCCCCTCCAGCCAGCGTCTCTCTCCCCCCTCCCGCCAGCGTCTCTCTCTCCCCCTCCCGCCAGCGTCTCTCTCCCCCTCCCGCCAGCGTCTCTCTCCCCCCCTCCCGCCAGCGTCTCTCTCCCCCTCCCGCCAGCGTCTCTCTCCCCCTCCTCCCGCCAGCGTCTCTCTCCCCCTCCTCCCGCCAGCGTCTCTCCCCCTCCTCCCGCCAGCGTCTCTCTCCCCCTCCTCCCGCCAGCGTCTCTCTCCCCCTCCTCCCGCCAGCGTCTCTCTCCCCCTCCTCCCGCCAGCGCTCTCTCCCCCTCCTCCCGCCAGCGTCTCTCTCCCCCTCCTCCCGCCAGCGTCTCTCTCCCCCTCCTCCCGCCAGCGTCTCTCTCCCCCTCCTCCCGCCAGCGTCTCTCTCCCCCTCCCGCCAGCGTCTCTCCCCCTCCTCCCGCCAGCGTCTCTCCCCCTCCTCCCGCCAGCGTCTCTCTCTCTCCCCCTCCTCCCGCCAGCGTCTCTCTCCCTCCTCCCGCCAGCGTCTCTCTCCCCCTCCCGCCAGCGTCTCTCTCCCCCCTCCCGCCAGCGTCTCTCTCCCCCTCCCGCCAGCGTCTCTCCCCCTCCTCCCGCCAGCGTCTCTCTCCCCCCTCCCGCCAGCGTCTCTCTCCCCCTCCCGCCAGCGTCTCTCTCCCCCTCCTCCCGCCAGCGTCTCTCTCCCCCTCCTCCCGCCAGCGTCTCTCCCCCTCCTCCCGCCAGCGTCTCTCTCCCCCTCCTCCCGCCAGCGTCTCTCTCCCCCTCCTCCCGCCAGCGTCTCTCTCCCCCTCCTCCCGCCAGCGGCTCTCTCCCCCTCCTCCCGCCAGCGTCTCTCTCCCCCTCCTCCCGCCAGCGTCTCTCTCCCCCTCCTCCCGCCAGCGTCTCTCTCCCCCTCCTCCCGCCAGCGTCTCTCTCCCCCTCCCGCCAGCGTCTCTCCCCCTCCTCCCGCCAGCGTCTCTCCCCCTCCTCCCGCCAGCGTCTCTCTCTCTCCCCCTCCTCCCGCCAGCGTCTCTCTCCCTCCTCCCGCCAGCGTCTCTCTCCCCCTCCCGCCAGCGTCTCTCTCCCCCTCCCCCGCCAGCGTCTCTCTCCCCCCTCCCGCCAGCGTCTCTCCCCCTCCTCCCGCCAGCGTCTCTCTCCCCCCTCCCGCCAGCGTCTCTCTCCCCCTCCCGCCAGCGTCTCTCTCCCCCTCCTCCCGCCAGCGTCTCTCTCCCCCTCCTCCCGCCAGCGTCTCTCTCCCCCTCCTCCCGCCAGCGTCTCTCTCCCCCTCCTCCCGCCAGCGTCTCTCTCCCCCTCCTCCCGCCAGCGTCTCTCTCCCCCTCCTCCCGCCAGCGTCTCTCTCCCCCTCCTCCCGCCAGCGTCTCTCCCCCTCCTCCCGCCAGCGTCTCTCTCCCCCTCCCGCCAGCGTCTCTCTCCCCCTCCCGCCAGCGTCTCTCTCCCCCTCCCGCCAGCGTCTCTCTCCCCCTCCTCCCGCCAGCGTCTCTCTCCCCCTCCCGCCAGCGTCTCTCTCCCCCTCCTCCCGCCAGCGTCTCTCTCCCCCCTCCCGCCAGCGTCTCTCTCCCCCTCCTCCCGCCAGCGTCTCTCTCCCCCTCCTCCCGCCAGCGTCTCTCTCCCCCTCCTCCCGCCAGCGTCTCTCTCCCCCTCCCGCCAGCGTCTCTCTCCCCCTCCTCCCGCCAGCGTCTCTCTCCCCCTCCTCCCGCCAGCGTCTCTCTCCCCCTCCTCCCGCCAGCGTCTCTCTCCCCCTCCTCCCGCCAGCGTCTCTCTCCCCCTCCTCCCGCCAGCGTCTCTCTCCCCCTCCTCCCGCCAGCGTCTCTCTCCCCCTCCTCCCGCCAGCGTCTCTCTCCCCCTCCTCCCGCCAGCGTCTCTCTCCCCTCCTCCCGCCAGCGTCTCTCTCCCCCTCCTCCCGCCAGCGTCTCTCTCCCCCTCCTCCCGCCAGCGTCTCTCTCCCCCTCCTCCCGCCAGCGTCTCTCTCCCCTCCTCCCGCCAGCGTCTCTCTCCCCCTCCTCCCGCCAGCGTCTCTCTCCCCCTCCTCCCGCCAGCGTCTCTCTCCCCCTCCTCCCGCCAGCGTCTCTCTCCCCCTCCTCCCGCCAGCGTCTCTCTCCCCCTCCTCCCGCCAGCGTCTCTCTCCCCCTCCTCCCGCCAGCGTCTCTCTCCCCCTCCTCCCGCCAGCGTCTCTCTCCCCCTCCTCCCGCCAGCGTCTCTCTCCCCCTCCTCCCGCCAGCGTCTCTCTCCCCCTCCTCCCGCCAGCGTCTCTCTCCCCCTCCTCCCGCCAGCGTCTCTCTCCCCCTCCTCCCGCCAGCGTCTCTCTCCCCCTCCTCCCGCCAGCGTCTCTCTCCCCCTCCTCCCGCCAGCGTCTCTCTCCCCCCTCCTCCCGCCAGCGTCTCTCTCCCCCTCCTCCCGCCAGCGTCTCTCTCCCCCTCCTCCCGCCAGCGTCTCTCTCCCCCTCCTCCCGCCAGCGTCTCTCTCCCCTCCTCCCGCCAGCGTCTCTCTCCCCCTCCTCCCGCCAGCGTCTCTCTCCCCCTCCTCCCGCCAGCGTCTCTCTCCCCCTCCTCCCGCCAGCGTCTCTCTCCCCCTCCTCCCGCCAGCGTCTCTCTCCCCCTCCTCCCGCCAGCGTCTCTCTCCCCCTCCTCCCGCCAGCGTCTCTCTCCCCCTCCTCCCGCCAGCGTCTCTCTCCCCCTCCTCCCGCCAGCGTCTCTCTCCCCCTCCTCCCGCCAGCGTCTCTCTCCCCCTCCTCCCGCCAGCGTCTCTCTCCCCCTCCTCCCGCCAGCGTCTCTCTCCCCCTCCTCCCGCCAGCGTCTCTCTCCCCCTCCTCCCGCCAGCGTCTCTCTCCCCCTCCTCCCGCCAGCGTCTCTCTCCCCCTCCTCCCGCCAGCGTCTCTCTCCCCCTCCTCCCGCCAGCGTCTCTCTCCCCCTCCTCCCGCCAGCGTCTCTCTCCCCCTCCTCCCGCCAGCGTCTCTCTCCCCCTCCTCCCGCCAGCGTCTCTCTCCCCCTCCTCCCGCCAGCGTCTCTCTCCCCCTCCTCCCGCCAGCGTCTCTCTCCCCCTCCTCCCGCCAGCGTCTCTCTCCCCCTCCTCCCGCCAGCGTCTCTCTCCCCCTCCTCCCGCCAGCGTCTCTCTCCCCCTCCTCCCGCCAGCGTCTCTCTCCCCCTCCTCCCGCCAGCGTCTCTCTCCCCCTCCTCCCGCGTCTCTCTCCCCCTCCTCCCGCGTCTCTCTCCCCCCTCCCGCCGCGTCCCTCTCGCCCTCCTCCCGCCAGCGTCTCTCTCCCCCTCCTCCCGCGTCTCTCTCCCCCTCCTCCCGCGTCTCTCTCCCCCTCCTCCCGCGTCTCTCTCCCCCTCCTCCCGCCAGCGTCTCTCTCCCCCTCCTCCCGCCAGCGTCTCTCTCCCCCCCTCCCGCCAGCGTCTCTCTCTCTCCCCCTCCCGCCAGCGTCTCTCTCCCCCTCCTCCCGCCAGCGTCTCTCCCCCCCTCCCGCCAGCGTCTCTCTCCCCCTCCTCCCGCGTCTCTCTCCCCCTCCTCCCCGCGTCTCTCTCCCCCTCCTCCCGCCAGCGTCTCTCTCCCCCTCCTCCCGCCAGCGTCTCTCTCTCTCCCCCTCCCGCCAGCGTCTCTCTCCCCCTCCCGCCAGCGTCTCTCTCTCCCCCTCCCGCCAGCGTCTCTCTCCCCCTCCCGCCAGCGTCTCTCTCCCCTCCTCCCGCCAGCGTCTCTCTCCCCCTCCTCCCGCCAGCGTCTCTCTCCCCCTCCCGCCAGCGTCTCTCTCCCCCTCCTCCCGCCAGCGTCTCTCTCCCCCTCCCGCCAGCGTCTCTCTCCCCCTCCTCCCGCCAGCGTCTCTCTCCCCCTCCCGCCAGCGTCTCTCTCTCCCCCTCCCGCCAGCGTCTCTCCCCCCCCTCCCGCCAGCGTCTCTCTCCCCCTCCCGCCAGCGTCTCTCCCCCCCCTCCCGCCAGCGTCTCTCTCCCCCTCCTCCCGCCAGCGTCTCTCTCCCCCTCCTCCCGCCAGCGTCTCTCTCCCCCTCCTCCCGCCAGCGTCTCTCTCCCCCTCCTCCCGCCAGCGTCTCTCTCCCCCTCCTCCCGCCAGCGTCTCTCTCCCCCTCCTCCCGCCAGCGTCTCTCTCCCCCTCCTCCCGCCAGCGTCTCTCTCCCCCTCCTCCCGCCAGCGTCTCTCTCCCCCTCCTCCCGCCAGCGTCTCTCTCCCCCTCCTCCCGCCAGCGTCTCTCTCCCCCTCCTCCCGCCAGCGTCTCTCTCCCCCTCCTCCCGCCAGCGTCTCTCTCCCCCTCCTCCCGCCAGCGTCTCTCTCCCCCTCCTCCCGCCAGCGTCTCTCTCCCCCTCCTCCCGCCAGCGTCTCTCTCCCCCTCCTCCCGCCAGCGTCTCTCTCCCCCTCCTCCCGCCAGCGTCTCTCTCCCCCTCCTCCCGCCAGCGTCTCTCTCCCCCTCCTCCCGCCAGCGTCTCTCTCCCCCTCCTCCCGCCAGCGTCTCTCTCCCCCTCCTCCCGCCAGCGTCTCTCTCCCCCTCCTCCCGCCAGCGTCTCTCTCCCCCTCCTCCCGCCAGCGTCTCTCTCCCCCTCCTCCCGCCAGCGTCTCTCTCCCCCTCCTCCCGCCAGCGTCTCTCTCCCCCTCCTCCCGCCAGCGTCTCTCTCCCCCCTCCCGCGTCTCTCTCCCCTCCTCCCGCGTCTCTCTCCCCCTCCCGCCGCGTCCCTCTCGCCCTCCTCCCGCCAGCGTCTCTCTCCCCCTCCTCCCGCGTCTCTCTCCCCCTCCTCCCGCGTCTCTCTCCCCCTCCTCCCGCGTCTCTCTCCCCCTCCTCCCGCCAGCGTCTCTCTCCCCCTCCTCCCGCCAGCGTCTCTCTCCCCCCTCCCGCCAGCGTCTCTCTCTCTCCCCTCCCGCCAGCGTCTCTCTCCCCCTCCTCCCGCCAGCGTCTCTCCCCCCCTCCCGCCAGCGTCTCTCTCCCCCTCCTCCCGCGTCTCTCTCCCCCTCCTCCCGCGTCTCTCTCCCCTCCTCCCGCCAGCGTCTCTCTCCCCCTCCTCCCGCCAGCGTCTCTCTCTCTCCCCCTCCCGCCAGCGTCTCTCTCCCCCTCCCGCCAGCGTCTCTCTCTCCCCCTCCCGCCAGCGTCTCTCTCCCCCTCCCGCCAGCGTCTCTCTCCCCCTCCTCCCGCCAGCGTCTCTCTCCCCCTCCTCCCGCCAGCGTCTCTCTCCCCCTCCCGCCAGCGTCTCTCTCCCCCTCCTCCCGCCAGCGTCTCTCTCCCCCTCCCGCCAGCGTCTCTCTCCCCCTCCTCCCGCCAGCGTCTCTCTCCCCCTCCCGCCAGCGTCTCTCTCTCCCCCTCCCGCCAGCGTCTCTCCCCCCCTCCCGCCAGCGTCTCTCTCCCCCTCCCGCCAGCGTCTCTCCCCCCCTCCCGCCAGCGTCTCTCTCCCCCTCCTCCCGCCAGCGTCTCTCTCCCCCTCCTCCCGCCAGCGTCTCTCTCCCCCTCCTCCCGCCAGCGTCTCTCTCCCCTCCTCCCGCCAGCGTCTCTCTCCCCCTCCTCCCGCCAGCGTCTCTCTCCCCCTCCTCCCGCCAGCGTCTCTCTCCCCCTCCTCCCGCCAGCGTCTCTCTCCCCCTCCTCCCGCCAGCGTCTCTTCCCCCTCCCGCCAGCGTCTCTCTCCCCCCTCCTCCCGCCAGCGTCTCTCTCCCCCTCCTCCCGCCAGCGTCTCTCTCCCCCTCCTCCCGCCAGCGTCTCTCTCCCCCTCCTCCCGCCAGCGTCTCTCTCCCTCCTCCCGCCAGCGTTTCTCTCCCCCTCCTCCCGCCAGCGTCTCTCCCCCTCCTCCCGCCAGCGTCTCTCTCCCCCTCCTCCCGCCAGCGTCTCTCTCCCCCTCCTCCCGCCAGCGTCTCTCTCCCCCCTCCTCCCGCCAGCGTCTCTCTCCCCCTCCTCCCGCCAGCGGCTCTCTCCCCCTCCTCCCGCCAGCGGCTCTCTCCCCCTCCTCCCGCCAGCGTCTCTCTCCCCCTCCTCCCGCCAGCGTCTCTCTCCCCCTCCTCCCGCCAGCGTCTCTCTCCCCCCCTCCCGCCAGCGTCTCTCCCTCCTCCCGCCAGCGTCTCTCTCCCCCTCCCGCCAGCGTCTCTCTCCCCCTCCCGCCAGCGTCTCTCTCCCCCCTCCCGCCAGCGTCTCTCTCCCCCTCCCACCAGCGTCTCCCCCTCCCGCCAGCGTCTCTCTCCCCCTCCCACCAGCGTCTCCCCCTCCCGCCAGCGTCTCTCTCCCCTCCCGCCAGCGTCTCTCTCCCCCTCCCGCCAGCGTCTCTCTCCCCCTCCCGCCAGCGTCTCTCTCCCCCTCCCGCCAGCGTCTCTCTCCCCCTCCCGCCAGCGTCTCTCTCCCCCTCCTCCCGCCAGCGTCTCTCTCCCCCTCCCGCCAGCGTCTCTCCCCCTCCTCCCGCCAGCGTCTCTCCCCCTCCTCCCGCCAGCGTCTCTCTCCCCCTCCCGCCAGCGTCTCTCTCCCCCCTCCCGCCAGCGTCTCTCTCCCCCTCCTCCCGCCAGCGTCTCTCTCTCTCCCCCTCCTCCGCCAGCGTCTCTCTCCTCCTCCCGCCAGCGTCTCTCTCCCCCTCCTCCCGCCAGCGTCTCTCTCCCCCTCCTCCCGCCAGCGTCTCTCTCCCCCTCCTCCCGCCAGCGTCTCTCTCCCCCTCCTCCCGCCAGCGTCTCTCCCCCTCCTCCCGCCAGCGTCTCTCTCCCCCTCCTCCCGCCAGCGTCTCTCTCCCCCTCCTCCCGCCAGCGTCTCTCTCTCCCCCTCCCGCCAGCGTCTCTCTCCCTCCTCCCGCCAGCGTCTCTCTCCCCCTCCTCCCGCCAGCGTCTCTCTCCCCCTCCTCCCGCCAGCGTCTCTCTCCCCCCTCCCGCCAGCGTCTCTCCCCCTCCCGCCAGCGTCTCTCTCCCCCTCCCGCCAGCGTCTCTCTCCCCCTCCTCCCGCCAGCGTCTCTCTCCCCCTCCTCCCGCCAGCGTCTCTCTCTCCCCCTCCTCCCGCCAGCGTCTCTCTCCCCTCCTCCCGCCAGCGTCTCTCCCCCTCCTCCCGCCAGCGTCTCTCTCCGCCTCCTCCCGCCAGCGTCTCTCTCCCCCTCCTCCCGCCAGCGTCTCTCTCCCCCTCCTCCCGCCAGCGCCTCTCTCCCCCTCCTCCCGCCAGCCTCTCTCCCCCTCCTCCCGCCAGCGTCTCTCTCCCCCTCCTCCCGCCAGCGTCTCTCTCCCTCCTCCCGCCAGCGTGTCTCTCCCCCTCCTTCCGCCAGCGTCTCTCTCTCCCCCTCCTCCCGCCAGCCTCTCTCCCCCTCCCGCCAGCGTCTCTACCCCTCCTCCCGCCAGCGTCTCTCTCTCTCCCCTCCCGCCAGCGTCTCTCTCCCCCTCCTCCCGCCAGCGTCTCTCCCCCCCCTCCCGCCAGCGTCTCTCTCCCCCTCCTCCCGCGTCTCTCTCCCCCTCCTCCCGCGTCTCTCTCCCCCTCCCGCCAGCGTCTCTCTCCCCTCCCGCCAGCGTCTCTCTCCCCCTCCCGCCAGCGTCTCTCTCTCCCTCCCGCCAGCGTCTCTCTCTCCCCCTCCCGCCAGCGTCTCTCTCTCCCCCTCCCGCCAGCGTCTCTCTCTCCCCCTCCCGCCAGCGTCTCTCTCCCCCTCCCGCCAGCGTCTCTCTCCCCCTCCCGCCAGCGTCTCTCTCCCCCCTCCCGCCAGCGTCTCTCTCCCCCCTCCCGCCAGCGTCTCTCTCCCCCTCCCGCCAGCGTCTCTCTCCCCCTCCCGCCAGCGTCTCTCTCCCCCTCCTCCCGCCAGCGTCTCTCTCCCCCCCCTCCCGCCAGCGTCTCTCTCTCTCCCCCTCCCGCCAGCGTCTCTCCCCCCCTCCCGCCAGCGTCTCTCTCCCCCTCCCGCCAGCGTCTCTCTCCCCCTCCCGCCAGCGTCTCTCTCTCCCCCTCCCGCCAGCGTCTCTCTCCCCCTCCTCCCGCCAGCGTCTCTCTCCCCCTCCCGCCAGCGTCTCTCTCCCCCTCCTCCCGCCAGCGTCTCTCCCCCCCTCCCGCCAGCGTCTCTCTCCCCCTCCCGCCAGCGTCTCTCTCCCCCTCCTCCCGCCAGCGTCTCTCTCCCCCTCCTCCCGCCAGCGTCTCTCCCCCTCCTCCCGCCAGCGTCTCTCTCCCCCTCCTCCCGCCAGCGTCTCTCTCCCCCTCCTCCCGCCAGCGTCTCTCTCCCCCTCCTCCCGCCAGCGTCTCTCTCCCCCTCCTCCCGCCAGCGTCTCTCTCCCCCTCCTCCCGCCAGCGTCTCTCTCCCCCTCCTCCCGCCAGCGTCTCTCCCCCTCCTCCCGCCAGCGTCTCTCTCCCCCTCCTCCCGCCAGCGTCTCTCTCCCCCTCCTCCCGCCAGCGTCTCTCTCCCCCTCCCGCCAGCGTCTCTCTCCCCCTCCTCCCGCCAGCGTCTCTCTCCCCCCCTCCCGCCAGCGTCTCTCCCTCCTCCCGCCAGCGTCTCTCTCCCCCTCCCGCCAGCGTCTCTCTCCCCCTCCCGCCAGCGTCTCTCTCCCCCCCTCCCGCCAGCGTCTCTCTCCCCCTCCCACCAGCGTCTCCCCCTCCCGCCAGCGTCTCTCTCCCCCTCCGCCAGCGTCTCCCCCTCCGCCAGCGTCTCTCTCCCCCTCCCGCCAGCGTCTCTCTCCCCCTCCCGCCAGCGTCTCTCTCCCCCTCCCGCCAGCGTCTCTCTCCCCCTCCCGCCAGCGTCTCTCTCCCCCTCCCGCCAGCGTCTCTCTCCCCCTCCTCCCGCCAGCGTCTCTCTCCCCCTCCCGCCAGCGTCTCTCCCCCTCCTCCCGCCAGCGTCTCTCCCCCTCCTCCCGCCAGCGTCTCTCTCCCCCTCCCGCCAGCGTCTCTCTCCCCCCTCCCGCCAGCGTCTCTCTCCCCCTCCTCCCGCCAGCGTCTCTCTCTCTCCCCCTCCTCCCGCCAGCGTCTCTCTCCTCCTCCCGCCAGCGTCTCTCTCCCCCTCCTCCCGCCAGCGTCTCTCTCCCCCTCCTCCCGCCAGCGTCTCTCTCCCCCTCCTCCCGCCAGCGTCTCTCTCCCCCTCCTCCCGCCAGCGTCTCTCCCCCTCCTCCCGCCAGCGTCTCTCTCCCCCTCCTCCCGCCAGCGTCTCTCTCCCCCTCCTCCCGCCAGCGTCTCTCTCCCCCTCCTCCCGCCAGCGTCTCTCTCCCCCTCCTCCCGCCAGCGTCTCTCTCCCCCTCCTCCCGCCAGCGTCTCTCTCCCCCCCTCCCGCCAGCGTCTCTCCCTCCTCCCGCCAGCGTCTCTCTCCCCCTCCCGCCAGCGTCTCTCTCCCCCTCCCGCCAGCGTCTCTCTCCCCCCCTCCCGCCAGCGTCTCTCTCCCCCTCCCACCAGCGTCTCCCCCTCCCGCCAGCGTCTCTCTCCCCCTCCCGCCAGCGTCTCTCTCCCCCTCCCGCCAGCGTCTCTCTCCCCCTCCCGCCAGCGTCTCTCTCCCCCTCCCGCCAGCGTCTCTCTCCCCCTCCTCCCGCCAGCGTCTCTCTCCCCCTCCCGCCAGCGTCTCTCCCCCTCCCGCCAGCGTCTCTCTCCCCCTCCTCCCGCCAGCGTCTCTCTCCCCCTCCTCCCGCCAGCGTCTCTCTCCCCCTCCTCCCGCCTGCGTCTCTCTCCCCCTCCTCCCGCCAGCGTCTCTCTCCCCCTCCTCCCGCCAGCGTCTCTCTCCCCCTCCTCCCCGCCAGCGTCTCTCTCCCCCTCCTCCCGCCAGCGTCTCTCTCCCCCTCCTCCCGACAGCGTCTCTCTCCCCCTCCCGCCAGCGTCTCTCTCCCCCTCCTCCCGCCAGCGTCTCTCTCTCCCCCTCCCGCCAGCGTCTCTCTCCCTCCTCCCGCCAGCGTCTCTCTCCCCCTCCTCCCGCCAGCGTCTCTCTCCCCCTCCTCCCGCCAGCGTCTCTCTCCCCCTCCCGCCAGCGTCTCTCCCCCTCCCGCCAGCGTCTCTCTCCCCCTCCCGCCAGCGTCTCTCTCCCCTCCTCCCGCCAGCGTCTCTCTCCCCCTCCTCCCGCCAGCGTCTCTCTCTCCCCCTCCTCCCGCCAGCGTCTCTCTCCCCCTCCTCCCGCCAGCGTCTCTCCCCCTCCTCCCGCCAGCGTCTCTCTCCGCCTCCTCCCGCCAGCGTCTCTCTCCCCCTCCTCCCGCCAGCGTCTCTCTCCCCCTCCTCCCGCCAGCGCCTCTCTCCCCCTCCTCCCGCCAGCCTCTCTCCCCCTCCTCCCGCCAGCGTCTCTCTCCCCCTCCTCCCGCCAGCGTCTCTCTCCCTCCTCCCGCCAGCGTGTCTCTCCCCCTCCTTCCGCCAGCGTCTCTCTCTCCCCCTCCTCCCGCCAGCCTCTCTCCCCCTCCCGCCAGCGTCTCTACCCCTCCTCCCGCCAGCGTCTCTCTCTCTCCCCCTCCCGCCAGCGTCTCTCTCCCCCTCCTCCCGCCAGCGTCTCTCCCCCCCTCCCGCCAGCGGTCTCTCTCCCCCTCCTCCCGCGTCTCTCTCCCCCTCCTCCCGCGTCTCTCTCCCCTCCCGCCAGCGTCTCTCTCCCCCTCCCGCCAGCGTCTCTCTCTCCCTCCCGCCAGCGTCTCTCTCTCCCCCTCCCGCCAGCGTCTCTCTCTCCCCCTCCCGCCAGCGTCTCTCTCCCCTCCCGCCAGCGTCTCTCTCCCCCTCCCGCCAGCGTCTCTCTCCCCCTCCCGCCAGCGTCTCTCTCCCCCTCCCGCCAGCGTCTCTCTCCCCCTCCCCCTCCCGCCAGCGTCTCTCTCCCCCTCCCCTCCCGCCAGCGTCTCTCTCCCCCTCCCCCTCCCGCCAGCGTCTCTCTCCCCCTCCCCCTCCCGCCAGCGTCTCTCTCCCCCTCCCCCTCCCGCCAGCGTCTCTCTCCCCCTCCCCCTCCCGCCAGCGTCTCTCTCCCCTCCCCCTCCCGCCAGCGTCTCTCTCCCCCTCCCCCTCCCGCCAGCGTCTCTCTCCCCCTCCCCCTCCCGCCAGCGTCTCTCTCCCCCTCCCCTCCCGCCAGCGTCTCTCTCCCCCTCCCCCTCCCGCCAGCGTCTCTCTCCCCCTCCCCTCCCGCCAGCGTCTCTCTCCCCCTCCCCCTCCCGCCAGCGTCTCTCTCCCCCTCCTCCCGCCAGCGTCTCTCTCCCCCTCCTCCCGCCAGCGTCTCTCCCCCTCCCGCCAGCGTCTCTCTCCCCCTCCTCCCGCCAGCGTCTCTCTCCCCCTCCTCCCGCCAGCGTCTCTCTCCCCCTCCTCCCGCCAGCGTCTCTCTCCCCCTCCTCCCGCCAGCGTCTCTCTCCCCCTCCTCCCGCCAGCGTCTCTCTCCCCCCCTCCCGCCAGCGTCTCTCTCTCTCCCCCTCCCGCCAGCGTCTCTCTCCCCCTCCTCCCGCCAGCGTCTCTCCCCCCCTCCCGCCAGCGTCTCTCTCTCTCCCCCTCCCGCCAGCGTCTCTCTCCCCCTCCCGCCAGCGTCTCTCTCTCCCCCTCCCGCCAGCGTCTCTCTCCCCCTCCTCCCGCCAGCGTCTCTCTCCCCCTCCCGCCAGCGTCTCTCTCCCCCTCCCGCCAGCGTCTCTCTCCCCCTCCTCCCGCCAGCGTCTCTCTCCCCCTCCTCCCGCCAGCGTCTCTCCCCCTCCTCCCGCCAGCGTCTCTCTCCCCCTCCTCCCGCCAGCGTCTCTCTCCCCCTCCTCCCGCCAGCGTCTCTCTCCCCCTCCTCCCGCCAGCGTCTCTCTCCCCCTCCTCCCGCCAGCGTCTCTCTCCCCCTCCTCCCGCCAGCGTCTCTCTCCCCCTCCTCCCGCCAGCGTCTCTCTCCCCCTCCTCCCGCCTGCGTCTCTCTCCCCCTCCTCCCGCCAGCGTCTCTCTCCCCCTCCTCCCGCCAGCGTCTCTCTCCCCCTCCTCCCGCCAGCGTCTCTCTCCCCCTCCTCCCGCCAGCGTCTCTCTCCCCCTCCTCCCGCCAGCGTCTCTCTCCCCCTCCTCCCGCCAGCGTCTCTCTCTCCCCCTCCCGCCAGCGTCTCTCTCCCTCCTCCCGCCAGCGTCTCTCTCCCCCTCCTCCCGCCAGCGTCTCTCTCCCCCTCCTCCCGCCAGCGTCTCTCTCCCCCTCCTCCCGCCAGCGTCTCTCCCCCTCCCGCCAGCGTCTCTCTCCCCCTCCCGCCAGCGTCTCTCTCCCCCTCCTCCCGCCAGCGTCTCTCTCCCCCTCCTCCCGCCAGCGTCTCTCTCCCCCTCCTCCCGCCAGCGTCTCTCTCTCCCCCTCCTCCCGCCAGCGTCTCTCTCCCCCTCCTCCCGCCAGCGTCACTCCCCCTCCTCCCGCCAGCGTCTCTCTCCGCCTCCTCCCGCCAGCCTCTCTCCCCCTCCTCCCGCCAGCCTCTCTCCCCCTCCTCCCGCCAGCGTCTCTCTCCCCCTCCTCCCGCCAGCGTCTCTCTCCCTCCTCCCGCCAGCGTGTCTCTCCCCCTCCTCCCGCCAGCGTCTCTCTCTCCCCCTCCTCCCGCCAGCCTCTCTCCCCCTCCCGCCAGCGTCTCTACCCCTCCTCCCGCCAGCGTCTCTACCCCTCCTCCCGCCAGCGTCTCTCTCTCCCTCCCGCCAGCGTCTCTCTCTCCCCCTCCCGCCAGCGTCTCTCTCTCCCCCTCCCGCCAGCGTCTCTCTCCCCCTCCCGCCAGCGTCTCTCTCCCCCTCCCGCCAGCGTCTCTCTCCCCCTCCCGCCAGCGTCTCTCTCCCCCTCCCGCCAGCGTCTCTCTCCCCCTCCCGCCAGCGTCTCTCTCCCCCTCCCCCTCCCGCCAGCGTCTCTCTCCCCCTCCCCCTCCCGCCAGCGTCTCTCTCCCCCTCCCCCTCCCGCCAGCGTCTCTCTCCCCCTCCCCCTCCCGCCAGCGTCTCTCTCCCCCTCCCCCTCCCGCCAGCGTCTCTCTCCCCCTCCCGCCAGCGTCTCTCTCCCCCTCCCGCCAGCGTCTCTCTCCCCCTCCCCCCTCCCGCCAGCGTCTCTCTCCCCCTCCCCCTCCCGCCAGCGTCTCTCTCCCCCTCCCGCCAGCGTCTCTCTCCCCCTCCCCCTCCCGCCAGCGTCTCTCTCCCCCTCCCCCTCCCGCCAGCGTCTCTCTCCCCCTCCCCCTCCCGCCAGCGTCTCTCTCCCCCTCCCCCTCCCGCCAGCGTCTCTCTCCCCCTCCCCCTCCCGCCAGCGTCTCTCTCCCCCTCCCCCTCCCGCCAGCGTCTCTCTCCCCCTCCCCCTCCCGCCAGCGTCTCTCTCCCCCTCCCCCTCCCGCCAGCGTCTCTCTCCCCCTCCCCCTCCCTCCAGCGTCTCTCTCCCCCTCCCCCTCCCGCCAGCGTCTCTCTCCCCCTCCCCCTCCCGCCAGCGTCTCTCTCCCCCTCCCCCTCCCGCCAGCGTCTCTCTCCCCCTCCCCCTCCGCCAGCGTCTCTCTCCCCCTCCCCCTCCCGCCAGCGTCTCTCTCCCCCTCCCCCTCCCGCCAGCGTCTCTCTCCCCCTCCCCCTCCCGCCAGCGTCTCTCTCCCCCTCCCCCTCCCGCCAGCGTCTCTCTCCCCCTCCCCCTCCCGCCAGCGTCTCTCTCCCCCTCCCCCTCCCGCCAGCGTCTCTCTCCCCCTCCCCCTCCCGCCAGCGTCTCTCTCCCCCTCCCCCTCCCGCCAGCGTCTCTCTCCCCTTCCCCCTCCCGCCAGCGTCTCTCTCCCCCTCCCCCTCCCGCCAGCGTCTCTCTCCCCCTCCCCCTCCCGCCAGCGTCTCTCTCCCCCTCCCCCTCCCGCCAGCGTCTCTCTCCCCCTCCCCCTCCCGCCAGCGTCTCTCTCCCCCTCCCCCTCCCGCCAGCGTCTCTCTCCCCCTCCCCCTCCCGCCAGCGTCTCTCTCCCCCTCCCCCTCCCGCCAGCGTCTCTCTCCCCCTCCCCCTCCCGCCTGCGTCTCTCTCCCCCTCCCCTCCCGCCAGCGTCTCTCTCCCCCTCCCGCCAGCGTCTCCCTCCCCCTCCCGCCAGCGTCTCTCTCCCCTCCCCCTCCCGCCAGCGTCTCTCTCCCCCTCCCCCTCCCGCCAGCGTCTCTCTCCCCCTCCCCCTCCCGCCAGCGTCTCTCTCCCCCTCCCCCTCCCGCCAGCGTCTCTCTCCCCCTCCCGTCAGCGTCTCTCTCCCCCTCCCCCTCCCGCCAGCGTCTCTCTCCCCCTCCCCCTCCCGCCAGCGTCTCTCTCCCCCTCCCCTCCCGCCAGCGTCTCTCTCCCCCTCCCCCTCCCGCCAGCGTCTCTCTCCCCCTCCCCCTCCCGCCAGCGTCTCTCTCCCCCTCCCCCTCCCGCCAGCGTCTCTCTCCCCCTCCCCCTCCCGCCAGCGTCTCTCTCCCCCTCCCCCTCCCGCCAGCGTCTCTCTCCACCTCCCGTTAGCGTCTCTCTCCCCCTCCCCCTCCCGCCAGCGTCTCTCTCCCCCTCCCCCTCCCGCCAGCGTCTCTCTCCCCCTCCCCCTCCCGCCAGCGTCTCTCCTCCCCCTCCCGCCAGCGTCTCTCCTCCCCCTCCCGCCAGCGTCTCTCCGCCCCCTCCCGCCAGCGTCTCTCTCCGCCCCCTCCCGCCAGCGTCTCTCTCCGCCTCCCGCCAGCGTCTCTCTCCCCCTCCCGCCAGAGTCTCTCCCCCTCCCGCCAGAGTCTCTCCCCCTCCCGCCAGAGTCTCTCCCCCTCCCGCCAGAGTCTCTCCCCCTCCCGCCAGCGTCTCTCTCCGCCTCCTCCCGCCAGCGTCTCTCCCCCTCCCGCCAGCGTCTCTCTCCGCCTCCTCCCGCCAGAGTCTCTCCCCCTCCCGCCAGCGTCTCTCTCCGCCTCCTCCCGCCAGCGTCTCTCCCCCTCCCGCCAGCGTCTCTCTCCGCCTCCTCCCGCCAGAGTCTCTCTCCCCCTCCTCCCGCCAGCGTCTCTCTCCCCCTCCTCCCGCCAGCGTCTCTCTCCCCCTCCTCCCGCCAGCGTCTCTCTCCCCCTCCTCCCGCCAGCGTCTCTCTCCCCCTCCTCCCGCCAGCGTCTCTCTCCCCCTCCTCCCGCCAGCGTCTCTCCCCCTCCTCCCGCCAGCGTCTCTCCCCCTCCTCCCGCCAGCGTCTCTCCCCCTCCTCCCGCCAGCGTCTCTCCCCGCCTCCTCCCGCTAGCGTCTCTCTCCCCCTCCTCCCGCCAGCGTCTCTCTCCCCCTCCTCCCGCCAGCGTCTCTCTCCCCCTCCTCCCGCCAGCGTCTCTCTCCCCCTCCTCCCGCCAGCGTCTCTCTCCCCCTCCTCCCGCCAGCGTCTCTCTCCCCCTCCTCCCGCCAGCGTCTCTCTCCCCCTCCTCCCGCCAGCGTCTCTCTCCCCTCCCGCCAGCGTCTCTCTCCCCCTCCTCCCGCCAGCGTCTCTCTCCCCCTCCTCCCGCCAGCGTCTCTCTCCCCCTCCTCCCGCCAGCGTCTCTCTCCCCCTCCTCCCGCCAGCGTCTCTCTCTCCCCCTCCTCCCGCCAGCGTCTCTCCCCCTCCTCCCGCTAGCGTCTCTCCCCCTCCTCCCGCCAGCGTCTCTCCCCCTCCTCCCGCCAGCGTCTCTCCCCGCCTCCTCCCGCTAGCGTCTCTCTCTCCCTCCTCCCGCCAGCGTCTCTCTCGATTTCTCCACCCCCCCGCCCCTGTTTCGACTTCTCCCCCCCCCCCCCGCCCCTGTTTCGACTTCTCCGCCCCTGTTTCGATTATTTGACCATTGGCACGAAATATGCGGATCCACACTATGTCCAAAGGACACGTACACTTTATTGATCCATATCTTGTCAGAAAAACACGTACACCATATTCTGATTGGAGGAAGTCCTTAAACACCTCTTGCTTTATGTATTAAAGCACTGCTCGCAGATCGATTAAACTGGAAGTAATGAAACAGAACTGCCTTGTTTGAGTTTGTCTTTGCTTCCCCGAGCGCTTGTGCTGTCTGTTGATTGGAGTCTGTATGAAACCAGAGCTGTGAAAAATCTCCCCGGGTGGAGAGTAATAAAGGACGTGCCTGCCAGTGTGAAAAGAGGGACCCTTTCAGTTCAGTTCCCTTTGAGAATTACTCGTAATAAAGTGTTTTAATTCACACATATGTACCTACCTCTGTCACACCTTATACCACATTGTCCTCTATCTGTGGTGTATCTCTGTGATCACTTAGTGATAGAGTGCTCTCGGGCTGGGGTCTGTCTCTGTGTTCAAACCTTTTCAGTTCCACCTGAAGAAAACTCACTTTGTGGCACTGGTGTCAGCTTGTCTGCGACTTTTTAATTACAACAGTGTTTTTGTTGGTTTTTTTAAGTAGCAAGAAAGTAGTCACTGGTGTGGCCTGTGGCTCCCATTCCTTTCAAACTGTGGATACATACAAGTGAGCCATTTTATATACATTGCTCTCCATTAACTTCTGTTCACCTCACAAACTGTAGAGAAGAAAGACAAGGCAAGTCACATTATTAACAACTTGTATCTTTTTCAGCTCTTCATTTATAAAATAGACATTACTTTGAGACCTCACTAACTGTCCCAATTTTAGGTTGGTAAATTGTGCGAGAAACGAGGAAGAACAGAACCTTGTGGCGTTGCAGGACCACAGGGAAATCTACTACAGAACCTGCACAGACCTCCCCCCCACACAGAGCTCCTGGTCTGGTATGGAGATGAATATGGGAAAGCGCTTGGTATCAAGTGGGGTACAGTGTCGAAAAGTAACGCGCCAGCACTAGGTAATCAGGAATATGTGTGTTGTGTGATTTTTACATCTCTATTGTCTTATTACTGATGTTAAATTGCAAATATTGATAGATTTGCATACACCATTACGGGTCAACTAGAACTTTATATCACTAAACCTGACTTGAGTCAAAGGGCCGGATACATCAAACTGCGGTAACCAAAAATGCTGTATTACCGCCCATATAAAAGTGCCTTATTATTATCATGTAATGAATCAACGTTGCAGCACCAAAAATAAAGCACTTTTTAATCGGACCCGTTAAAAGTATCGAATCTGATACAAAACAGGCATAATACTTAATTTTGAAGTAAAAACTGCCATACATCAAGTTCTGATATTTATTTATTTATAACCAACATGGAATAGAGGATAAAATAGTTATTAAAATACATTACAGTACATATTAACCCTGTAGTAGTTCACGAGTCAACTAGTCATCGGTTTCCATGACACGCTGACTACAAAGGGGATAATATAAACATTACACTACACTACCAACACCTGTTTGCCACCTTAGTGGCTAATAGAGCAGGGTTAGTTCTTGGTTTGTCCCGCAGGCATAAACAAAACACTACAGCTCAGATACATCAAATTCTGTTCAATTGGAGTTACTATCGCACCCGGGGAAATAATGAACTAATGGGTGTTATTACCGCAATTTTAAGGTGGTATATATCAAGAGTGTGGCAATAATATACTGGGTGCGATATTTGGGCCAATCTCACAATTTGGGAATTAACGCGACCGTTAATGTGTTACATACCGCATTGGGTTAATATTTCTATCATAGGCTTCTGTAATGTCTCTTATTACAGAAACCTATAATCAAAATAACATTAGCCAGTTTCATGCCTGTTGTTACCAAGGTATACCACAGGCACCAAATGGGTTAATACTTTATTAAAGAAAATATTACCTAACCCTGTTGCTAAGGTATCTGAAAAAATAGTGGACTGTCATCAGCCCATTAGTCTGGTGCTCCAAAAACTATGAGAAAAGTGTGAGGCTGGAGAAAGCTGTAAATTTGTAGGTTTGGCGTGTTGGCACCAACTTCACCGGCCACATACGTGGACCCCACAGGTATACGGTCGGAGGAGGAAGAACTAAAGAGACTTGGGGATATGGATGAGGCCAAAGTTCTGGCTTTTAAAAAAAAAAACGTTGGGCCCTCTGGTGACCACATCGATGTCTGATTCTAGTTTTAAGGTGTCCCAATGTTTTATAAATGATCTTACGGATTTGATTGGCCTGCCCATTAAATTGAGCGATAAACAGAGGGCGAGAAAACTCATGTTTATAATCTTCCTTACGGCGAACCAAAGTACTCCTAGCTTTCCAACAAGCAAGTATCCAAGATAAGTCAACATCTTGCTTGTCATATCCCCTTGCCGCAAATTTCGCACTGAGAGCTTTTGAATTCGTTACAAATGATTTCTCGTCAGAATAAAGTTTTCTGTAACATATTGTCCCTTGGGGATCCCACGAATAAGGGATCTGGGATGACTACTCCTGGCATGGAGGAATGAGTTTCTGGGGTGGGTTTTTTTGAAAATATTAGTCTGTATTGAGTTATTCAAATCCACATAGAGCGTCACATCTAAAAAGTTAATATGGTGCATATCCATCTCCAAAGTGAATTTGCGATTAACATCATTAATATTAAAATTATTAACGAAAGTGTTTAATGTATCTATCTCACCATACCATATAAAAATTATATAAAAATTTCTGTGGCTTTCGACTGGATTAGACTGAACTAGAAAAGTGGTTTATACTTGCCTGGACTGGAGGATCGCTGGGGTACTTAGCCAGGGTCAGGAATGGAGAATGGTCGTTGTGAGGGTAGCCGAGGTCAGGTTTGGAGAGTTCGGGATGGTCGTACGTAAGCAGGGTCAGGATAGGAGAGATGCGGAGTCCAATATGTGAAGCGGGTCAGGCAGCAGCAGGATCAAGACAGACAAGGCACAAGGCAGGAATGCAGCAAGGCACGACGTCACACACAAGGTTATGCTCAGCAATGAGAGACTGAGCGGAGCAGGTATTTAAGGAGCCTCCCTCCAATGGTAAGCCAGGGAGGAGGAAGCAGATAGGCTGCTGGGTCGTGCAGGTGCGCCCTATTGTGCAGCCAGATTAGGTTTGGGGGCTGAGCTACGTCCCGCACATGTCATCTACGTCAGGGGGTGGCGACCATTCGCGCGCCAGTCGCGAACCACGCATGCCTGTCATCCAAGCGAGAACGAAGCCTGGAGGCGGGTCCAGGGGAGACCTGTCCCGCGCGTGTCACCAATGTCAGAGTGGGGGTGGAGCCTGGGAACAGATCCGGAGGGGAGGCTGGCCGAATGGACACGCCGCATGTCAGAGCGGGGGTGGAGACTGGAGGTGGGACCCGCGGAGGGGCAGACCGATCGCTCGCCGTGCGTGTGTAGCGGGACCGCCGTGGAATCGCGCATCCTGAGTGCCTGTCGAGGTTGAGGGGGTAAGATAGAGAGGTGGGTTCCAGCCACCAGGATGGTGAATCCTCACAGTAAACCCCCCCTCTAGGAGCGACAAGACCTTTCTTCCAGGCTGAATCCCCTCCAGTGCACTAAATAGCGTAACGAGCCTCTAGAAAACTTGGAGTCAAGAATGGACTGTATCTCGTACTCATGTTGACCTTGCACTATATAAGAGGGAGTAGGTGAGACTGGAACCAAATGCACATTCTGGACAACTGGCTTGAGTAAAGAAACATGAAAAACGGACGGAATCCTCATAGAAGAAGGCAGAGAGAACCGGTACGCGACCGGGTTGATACTTTCAGCGATGGGGAATGGACCAAGAAATCTGGGCACGAATTTCATGGAGGGCACTTTTAGCCTGATGTTTCTGGATGACAGCCAAACCTTGTCGCTGGGTTTGAAATCCTCAGCTGGACTGCGGTGGCAATCTGCCTGTCTTCTGCTTATTGGTGGCTGTCTTGATGTTTACCTGGATCTTTTTCCAGAGATTTTGCAGCTCTTTAATTCTGTTGTCTGCCGCTGAGACCCCCGATGAGGAAAAAGAGAAAGGAAGAGTGGATGGGTGGAACTCATAGTTCACGAAAAAAGGGGATTTCAGGATTGATCCACTATGTGCGTTATGAGCAAACTCTGCCCAGGGCAAGAGCTCGGACCAGTCTTCCTGGGAATCGTACACAAAACATTGTATGTATTGTTCTAGAGACTGATTGGTCCTCTCAGTCTGACCATTTGTTGGAGGGTGATACCCAGAAGAAAAATGGAGGGAGATGCCCAGTTGCAGGCAAAAGGAGCGCCAAAAACGAGATACGAATTGCAGACCTGTATCCGATACTATGACCAGTGGTACTCCGTGAAGACGGAAGATTTCTCTGATAAATATATCAGCCAATTTGGGAGAGTTGGGAAGGCCCTTGAGAGGTATAAAGTGGGATTGTTTTGAGAATCGATCCACCACCACGAGGATCGTGTTCATGCCCCTGGACATAGGCAGATCAACAACGAAATCCATGGATAGGTGTGTCCATGGCCGATCAGGAACAGGCAAGGGTTCAAAACCTGAAGGAAGATTCCTAGGAGTTTTAGTCCTGGCACAAGTTGGGCACGCGGCTACGAAATGTTTGACGTCTCTCTGCATCTCAGACCACCAGAATGTTCGGGACATTTGGTCCAAAGTCCTCCTGGTCCCGGGATGTCCTGCTAATCTGGAGGAATGGCTCCATTCGAGAACCTTTTTTCGATTGAAGGAAGAAGTGTAAAGGCGGCCCTCTGGGACCGTAAGGTCGGCATGAATGTGGTCCTGTTGGAGGACGATGTCCTTAAGAGCGTTGAAGGTGGTAGCAGAAAGTATACATTTAGAAGAAAGAATGGGTTTTTGTTGGTCCTCGGATTTGTCGTCCAGAGAGAATTGACGAGAAAGGGCGTCCACTTTGACGTTTTTGGTTCCAGGGAGATAGGCGATTATAAAGTTGAATCTTGAGAAGAGTGACCATCTGGCTTGGCGGGCTCCCAGGCGACGTGCTCCTTCAATGTAGAACACATTTTTGTGGTCAGTCAGAATTCTTATGGGGTCCTCCGTACCTTCCAGAAGGTGTCTCCATTCCTCAATTGCTAGTTTCTTGGCCAAAAGTTCACTATTACCGATATCGTAATTACATTCAGCTGAAAAAATTTTTTTGTGGAAAAGACGTCACAGGGGTGCAACTTGGACTGAGGACTCTTTTACTGGGAAAGAACAGCACCAACTCTGACATCCGATGCATCGACTTCAAGGGTAAAATGGAAGTTTGGGATCAGGATGGATAAGAATTGGGGCGGACACGAACGCCTTCTTTAGACGCGCAAAAGACTGGATGGCCGTGGGTGACCAAGAGGTGGGATCTGTTCCTTTCTTAGTTAATGCCGTGAGAGGAGACACCAAGGAAGAAAAGTTCTGAATAAACCTGCGATAATAGTTAGAAAATCCTAGGAAACATTGAATGGCTTTGAGTGTTGGGTGGAGGCCAGTCCAGTAACGCTTTGACTTTAGCAGGGTCCATTGTAAGGCCAGTATTAGAGATGATATATCCTAGAAAAACAGTAGAAGCTTGATGAAAATGACACTTTCAAGTTTGGCAAAGAGCCGGTTTTCCCGTAACCGAAGGAGTAATTGTTTCACTTGGGCCACAGGTTCCCGTCTGGATTTAGAAAAAATCAAGATGACATCCAAGTAGATGATTACGAAAGAATTGAGAAGGTCCCTAAAAATGTAATTGACAGTCTTGAAACACGGCTGGGGCATTACACAGACCAAGCGGCATGACCAGGTATTCATAATGTCCATCTCTGGTATTGAATGCAGTTTTCCATTCTTCGCCTTGATGGATCCTGATGAGATTATAGGCACTGCACATGTCTAGTTTGGAGAAGATATTAGCGCCTTGCAGGCGGTCGAAGAACTCCGATATGAGAGGGAGTGTGTAGCAATTTTTAATGATGATTTTATTAAGGCCCCGGTAGTCAATACATGGCCGTAAAGATCCGTCTTTCTTCTTCACAAAGAAGAATCCGGCATCGGCTGGAGAGGTGGACATACAGATGAATCCTCTCTGTAAATTTTCGGCAATGTATTCCCTCATGGCCTTGGTCTTGGGCATCGACAGCGGGTAAGAAGCCCCTCTGGGCGGAGAGGTGCCTGGAAGTAAGTCAATGGGACATTCAAAGGGGCGAAGTGGAGGCAGGACCTCAGACTTGACTTTATCAAAGACGTCTCTGAACTCTGCATACTCCTCTGGCAATTGTACCCTTCCCTTCTCCTCAGACGGGGTGGTTCCACAAATACTACTGGAGTCCACAATGCAGTGTTTGGTACAGTAACCAGGGAAGCCTGAGGATTACTCCTATGGAAGGTGTGTGAACCACGTTAAGTTGAATCTTCTCTAGGTGATCATTCCCCGTCTTAAGGTGAAGGACCTCAGTCTTCAGTGAGAAAGTCTGGTTGAAGCGGTCTTCCATCTATGGCCTCAAGGGCTATAGGGTTCTCCCTACGTCTGAGGGGGATATGATGGTGTTCCGCAAATCCTTCATCTATGAAATTGCCCCCAGAACCTGAATCGAGGAAAGCGAGCGTAGAAACAAGAAACCTGTACCCTGATAGCGATGGGAAGGAGGATCCTAGAGGGGTTATCAACAGAGATGGGGAAGAGAGAAAGCGTTCCAAATGAGAGTCCCCAGGGCCTCATGGTAACTTCGCGTTTTCCGACGTATTGGGACAAAAATAGGCAAAGTGTCTGGAATTTCCACAATAGAGACACAGTCTGGCATTCTTGCGACGTTGCTTCTAAGACTTAGAAAGACTAGTACCCCCAGTTGCATTGGTTCGGAAGTATCAATCGGTGGGCGTTCGGTTGTGCTCACCTGAGCGGGAGTTGTCCGGGATGTGGTGACACGGTGGTGAGCGCTCTCTGACCTCCTTTCCTGAAGGCGATGATTCACTTTGATGCAAATGGCGATAAGATCCTTCAGATCGGTGGGACGGTCGTAAGTAGCCAATTCATCTTTCAGGACTTTGGAGAGCCCCCGCCAGAAAGCAGCTGACAAGGATTCGTGATTGCAACCCGTCTCTGCGGCAATGGTCCTGAATTGGAGTGCATATCTTGCAACTGGGCGGTTACCCTGAGAAATATAGAATAAGGTAGAAGCAGCAGATACCTTATGGCCGGGCGTATGGAACACCCTAGGGAACTTCCTGGTAACGGCTCCGATGTCTTGAGTGAGATCAGACCTCCTTTCCCAGGTGGGAGAAGCCCAGGCAAGTGCGTTTTGTAAGAAGAGAGATAATATACGCCACCTTGACGCGACAGGAGGTAAAGCGAGAAGAATTAATCTCAATCTGAATAAAACATTGATTTAGGAATCCCTGGCTTTCGTGGGGATCCTCTCCATAGCGGTTGGGCATAGGCAGCCGGAGTTTGTGAAGACGATAGGAGGCTGATATAGTAGTGGGCACAATACCAGGAGCGACAGGAGTTCCTATTGTCGAGACTCTTGCATAGAGAGAGATCTGGAGGTTGCGCATATGTTGGTCATTCGCCTTTAATTTTTCCTCTATTGGACAGGAAGTTAGCGTGCGTGCTCAGGACTCTTCCTACCTCAGCAGGGTCGAAGTATGTGTGGCTGAGCATACTGTAACGAGTAGCTCACCACAAACCAGACGCGACTGCAAGGCTGAGGTAGGGAATTGTACCAAACGCCAACCCACAGCTGTGAGGGTGTGCCTAGAGTGTAGAGTAGTCTTGCAAGCCGGGTCAGTAGTATGGAAGGTAGGATAGTAGTTTATACTTGCCGGGTCTGGACTGGAGAGTAGCGGATCGTTGGAGTACTTAGCCAGGGTCAGGATTGGAGAAAGGTCGTTGAGGGTAGCCGAGGTCGGGTTTGGAGAGTTCGGGATGGTCGTACTTAAGCCGGGTCAAGAGAGGAGAGATA
>NW_027453928.1:64632-87132 GCF_040206685.1 Ascaphus truei | reverse complement strand
AAGACAGGAAAGAGGGCAGATGAGAGGATAAGAGGGGGGAGAGAGGGCAAGAAGAGAGTGCTGAGGGTAGAGAGAGGAAAGAGAGAAGGGGGGGAGATAGAGTGGAAGGGGAGTATGAGGAGCAAACCGGAGGGGGAGAAAAAACAAGAGATTAGGGAGGGCGCTGTTAGATTGGTGACCGCAAAGAAGGGGGAGGTACGAAAACACATAGGAGTGTAGACGGACACCAAATGTAGACGGACGTTCACAGAGGTACACACTTGGAGTCGTTTATAATGTGAAATTATAATAAGGCTTCATTGTGCCTTTTCCTTTTCATCAGGAAATTCATCCAAACGGGGGGGGGGGGGGGGAACAAAGCTTCTATTCACTTGGGAGTATTTCTAGTGAAACACTATGCAATAATTCACATCTCCCTTAGTCAAGCAGTTCTTGCAGCCCCAAAACATATAACATGAAATAAGCAGATATAAGCAGTCTCTTAAGAATAAAAGTCTTATCTGTTTCTTGGAGGGAAAATCTCACTTCCTGGTTCAGCTTCAGGTGCAGTAGTTTTCCCTGTGTCTTGAAATCAGCTCCAAGGGTCAGCTCTCAGTCAGAGCTAAGGGGAGAGTCACTTCCTGTCTGAACAGACAGGTTTTTGTAAACAATCTAATCAGGCAGGTGGTGTTTAGTAATTAACTACCAAAGGTTAACCACCACACTGCTGGATTAAAGGCACATTACTGAACAGGGATAAGTCCCCTGTTACATACCTCCCCTGTTTGTGGGAAGCTCGGGCTTACCACGGCCAAAGCCCATCCTTCCACTCTCATTCTAGATATCTCTGTGACTTGAATGAGAGTGGATGGAGGAAGAGAACCCTCTGTCCCGCTGGGATTGGAGCCCTTTCTCCAGTTTATTTTTGTCTCCTCCCGAAGATGCTTGAGATCAGCACTCCTCAGTCGCTCAAGGAGGACTTTTTCCACGTAAAGTCTTTTTATCACGTGCGCGGTCTTGAGAATTCTGTTGCGTCGGGCACTCATCTTTTTGTAGACAAAGTGTATGGCAACAGTTGTAGAGCAGTTAGGACTAGCCCTTAGAGTTATCTGCTCTTGAAGTGGTCTTTCTGCAGCTTCTCCACACCACGGAGTCGCCAGTTCAGCTTCTTTGGGACTGAGTTGAACCTCCACCTCCTTTTCCAGAGAACATCCTATTTTTCCAGCTTCCTCAGCTAAGGATTCTTCTGGCTTTGATTCTGCACTCCTACCTCTGTTTGTTGCCTGTTGGGCAGCTGTAGGTTTGGCTAGTGCTTTCTTTGGTGGCTCAAACTTCGTAATTTTGTTTTGAAGTTGCGTGGAGTCCCCAACTCTCACTGTACCCTTGTCCTTACGGGCATTAGTTACTGTGGGATACTGGTGCTTGGGCAGAGCCAATACCTTTTTCCGTATTGGAGGAATCTGTATCAGAGTCTCCTTCATATTCTGGAGCTCTGTAATTTTTGTCGTCAAGGTTGCCGCTGGGTCTGTTTTCACCTTGGTGTACTGACTCAAGGGAATGGAACAGTCTCTCTCCAGCTCTTGCTCCAGTTTCTGAGCCTTCTCACGCTC
Source organism: Ascaphus truei (assembly GCF_040206685.1). NCBI lineage: Eukaryota > Metazoa > Chordata > Amphibia > Anura > Ascaphidae > Ascaphus > Ascaphus truei. The sequence goes on along the minus strand of NW_027453928.1, from coordinate 85,543 downwards.
CCTCTCATATAGAGTCACCTGGTATCGAAGCGCCGCTTCCAACGATGCTCTGAAGACATGCAGCGTGGCCTTTAGCTCCTCATACTGCTCTGTGGGGACGTACTGGGTATTCAGACGTTCCTGCAGCGCTTGTACCTCTTTAGCAGCCTGCAGTTTTTCTTCCTGTAGCGTTTGCTGCTTCTCCTCAGCATACTGGAGGTGTGTACGCAGACCTTGCAGTTGGTTCTGCAGTCGGTGCTCTGCGTCAAACTTTTCCTTGACTTCTTCTGTTAACTGAAAATTTCTTCTTTCAGTTTTAAGTTTTCTCTTTGTAATCTTGAATTTTCTCCTTTTTCAGTCTCTGTATTCTTCAGGGCTTCTTTGCAGTCCTCCTTCCATTTACATACATCTGCTTTGAGAATGACCATCTCCTGGCGTGAGACTTCCTTCTCTAGGTTGAGGGTCTGAAGCTCCTTCTGAGAGACTTTGAGATCTGTATCAAGATTACCAATAGTTTCTTTAGCAATGTCCAGCTCCTCAGTGAGACTGTGTAGTTCCTTTCTGGAAACTTCCAGGTCTGTGCGGCAGCTGTTAGTCTCATGATGTGAGGCATTCAGTGCTCTGCGGAGTGTCTGAACCTCTTTCTGAGATACGTCCACTTCTATCCGGACACTGTTGATCTCCTGTTGTGAGGCATTCAGCTCTATGCGCAGAGTGTGAACCTCTTGCTGGAAGACTGTGATCTGCTTCAGTGCCTCCTCATACTTCCGCTTTAGCGTAGCCACCATTTTGTGAGATTGGCTCTGCTTTACATCCATGGCGGAAATAGTACCACTCATGGGTCACCATCTGTATTCACTGCTTCAGCGAAACTTTTAAAAACAACAAACACCTATCCCTGACTCACTTCTTGAACCCTGACTATGGCTAGAAGGCAAAATCCCTAATTCAATGACCGTATTACACGTTGTGATAGGTAATTAAAGGTTTACCTGCTTCAGCAGTCTCTCTCCTCTTGGGATTGGGGCAAAGAGTCCATCTGTGTTTTTGTAAGTTTCAGGGCAGTGTAAGTTTCAGTGGTGTGTGTCCCTTTAAATCTGATCTCTGCTGCATGAGAGGTTTTTTTTTTTTTTCTCAGACTTTGTAGGCAAAAAGCATAACAAATAATTTCACATAAAAACTCCGGTCCTTTTTAACTACAAAGACACCTCTTGTCCCACCTCGGACACCAAATGTAGACGGACGTTCACAGAGGTACACACTTGGAGTCGTTTATAATGTGAAATTATAATAAGGCTTTATTGTGCCTTTTCCTTTTCATCAGGAAATTCATCCAAACCAGGGGGGGGGGGGACAAAACTTCTATTCACTTGGGAGTATTTCTAGTGAAACACTATGCAATAATTCACATCTCCCTTAGTCAAGCAGTTCTCGCAGCCCCAAAACATATAACATGAAATAAGCAGTCTCTTAAGAATAAAAGTCTTATCTGTTTCTTGGAGGGAAAATCTCACTTCCTGGTTCAGGTGCAGTAGTTTTCCCTGTGTCTTGAAATCAGCTCCAAGGGTCAGCTCTCAGTCAGAGCTAAGGAGAGAGTCACTTCCTGTCTGAACAGACAGGTTTTTGTAAACAATCTAATCAGGCAGGTGGTGTTTAGTAATTAACTACCAGAGGTTAACCACCACACTGCTGGATTAAAGGCACATTACTGAACAGGGATAAGTCCCCTGTTACAAGGAGCAAGAATACAAAAGAGGGTACAAAAAAATAAAGAAAGAACAAAACAGAAACGAGGATAGGCAGTTAAGCAAATTAACACATGGTTAGCGCAGCAGGTTAATTAATGAATCCATGCAAGGGTGTGGAGGGGGGGAAAAAGACAAAGTTTTGAGTTGAAGTTTTAAAGTTGGGTTTTCCAGGAAAAATGGGTGGAAGAGTTACAAAATGGCATATACTATAAGAGTATTTCGTTTTACATTGGATAATGCTCCATAGCGCGGGGGGTTAGGAGGTAGCTCCGCTCTCCTGGCAGTGGGCATGGGCCTCAACCACACTGACCAAGGTACATTGAGGTCAGTTGGGAAAGACCCGGGGAATGTGGACTTCCTACAGAACGGGAGCCTTGCAGTGATGACCGGTGTGGTGGACGCAAGGGCACGGGGTCCCCGGGCACATGAGCTCAGACCAGCAAGGTCTGGTAAAAGCTCAGAACAGTTGATATTGATGTCTATTATGATGCTGTCTATACCACATGTTGTGTTGTCTCCCCTGTCTATTTTTGTGTGTATTCCCCCCCCCCCTATCCCGACCCCCTACATGGAGCGACTACAGGAGCATTCGGAGCCACGCGGTCTAACGGCAACTCAGCCATTGTCCGGCAAAATCACTCGTATCAGTGCACAGAATAGGGTAAGCAGATCTATACACACACCACAATGTCTGTAACCTGGTTATCTCAAAATGTGAAAGGCTTTAATAGTCCGCAGAAGCGGAGGGTTGCCTTTTCTGAATATAAGAAAAGAAGATAGACGTTTTGTTCCTACAGGAAACACATTTCAGAGCCAGACACAACCCCAAATATCTAGATGCCCAATACCGGCAGTTTTATCTAGCCTCAGCAAGAGAAAAAAAGAAAGGGGTGGCTATACTCCTACATAATAATTTCCCATTCAAAATAGATAAGATTAAAAGGGATGTGGAGGGCAGATATCTTATTCTGATAGGGACAATACAAACAGTAGACTGACCTTGGCCTCAGTCTATGCCCCATGTGAGAACGACCCGCAGTTCTTTAGATCTTTCTTCACACTCCTAAAGGAATCCTATCCCCGCACTTGCTGAGGATGTTCAAGCATATTCTAACAGGGGGCTCCTTCTCAGACAGGAAGTTGCAAGCGTCCATCTCAGTGATCCATAAACAGGGCAAAGATCCCACCAATTGTCCAAGCTATCGGCCAATATCTTTGATTAACTCAGATATTAAAATCTACTCCAAATTACTGGCCAATAGATTGAGTTCGATTCTGCCCAGGCTGATTCACCCAGATCAGGTTGGCTTCATCGCAGGTAGGCAAGCGGCCGATAATACTAGAAGGATAATCGATACTATAGATTACATAAATGCCAACAAGATCCCGGGAATGATTGTAAGCTTAGACGCAGAAAAAGCCTTTGACAGAATCGACTGGCCATACCTGGATGCCACGCTTGCAGCATTTGGAATGGGGGAAACGGTAATACGGGCAATCAAAGCGCTGTACACAAATCCAACAGCGCGGGTAATCCATCAAGGATACCCGTCAGACTCGCTGCAAATTAAAAGTGGTACAAGACAGGGCTGCCCACTTTCGCCACTGTTGTTCGCCCTATGCATGGAACCACTTGCAAACCACATTCGCAGTAATAAAGACATCACGGGAATCCACATACAGTCTCAGGAGTACAAAACCGCGTTATACGCCGATGATGTTATCCTGACACTGTCAAAGCCCCTAGTCTCCCTACCCAACCTCTTTGACCTCCTGGACCAATTCAACTCAGTTTCGGGGTTTAAAATCAACCAATCAAAATCGGAGGCGCTAAGCCTGAACCTCCCCAAAACTACCGAAAAACTAGTAGAGATTAACTTTAATCTGAATTGGCAACCCAAGATGATTAAATACCTGGGAGTTAATCTCACGAAGGAGGTTAAATCGCTATATAAGGCAAATTACCCTAAACTCTTACAATCTTTGAGAAGGGAGCTGAAGGAATGGGCGACGTTCGGTATCTCCTGGATTGGAAGAATTTATAGCGTAAAGATGAACCTTCTGCCCAGACTCTTATACCTTTTCCAGACACTCCCCATACCCATAGATAGAGCGGAGATAAGTGACTTGCAGGCTCAGATCTTTAAATTTATTTGGAACAATAGGAAAGCTAGGATACCAGCGACAACACTGATTAAACCCAAAACAGCAGGCGGACTGGCGGTACCTTGCTTGTTCTCATATTACAGAGCGGCACAATTGAGCCAAATTATCCAATGGCACATAGATCCTGAGCGCCGTAGATGGGTGAAGCTGGAGAGCGAACTGTGTGCCCCATTGGACATTCAGAATCTGATTTGGTACCCAAAACTTAGGTTAAAGAAAATCTCGAGACCGCTATCCTCAATAACTAACTCACTCTCGATTTGGGAAGCCACTAAATTTAAATGCGCCTTAACCAAGCGATACTCCCTGATGACACCACTATTCGGCAACCCAGATTTTGCTGGACGAGGGACACTTTATAGTCTGGAAGCAGAAGGGATACGGGAGGTTGAGGGATCTGGAGGGCATAAGCACTATTAAAACATTCACGCAAATTCAGGCCGACAAAGGCATCCCCAACACAGAATTTTTTAGATACCTCCAGATCCGGGCATTTTACACCAAATACAAGAACCGTCCTAAAGTGACGAATTTCGAATCGCTCTGTGCACGAGGGCACAACACCTCGGGACTTACATCTTGGTTGTACAGAGAGATAGTCGATCCTGGGAACGGCCCCAACACACGTCTTGACTACATGACCCACTGGGAGAAAGACTTAGGGGAGACTTTAGAGGACGAGGACTGGACAGACATACTCGAGGCGACAGCAAAAACATCGATTTGTACGACGTTGAAGGAGAACTCATATAAGGTGTTAATGAGGTGGTATCTCACTCCAGTTAGATTATCAAAATTTGTCACGAGTTACTCCCCCTTGTGTCCTAGACAATGTGGAGAGCCCGGAGACCTGCTGCACATGCTGTGGTCTTGCCCTCGACTGCGCCCAATATGGGAACAGATTCAGAATTGGTTGGAGAGGATCTTGGGCCTCAAAATTCCTCTAGACCTTTGGCTATTTCTCCTAAATCGGCCACTGGAGGGCCTGTCGAGAGCGGGGAACAATTGATCGCTCATTTTGCGACGGCAGTGAGGTGTGAGACGGCAGCATTGTGGAAGCAAAATACAACTCCATCGTTAGAAAAGATTCGTAACAGAATTTGGTTTGTTTGCCAGATGGAGAAGTTGACTAGTTTGGTCAACGACACTGGCGCAAATTTCCAAAAAGTCTGGTTCCCCTGGCTGGCACAGACTGACATTACAGGGGTGAGCAATGCCACCATTTGGCTGTAATAATGGAAGGAGAGTTCTCCTTCGACGCGTTCCGGACGGTAACAGGGTGAGTACGAGCCCCAGATACAGACCAGAGAGGTGACGTGGAAGGAACAGCCCAACTCAGGGCTGCACAACACGAGCCGAGAGCTCCAAGAAGTTGCAAGAAGTTGTGGAATACGGGTCAACCCCCCCTCCCCATCCCCCCTACCCCATCTCTGCCCCCCCCTTGTGTTACCCCCCCTTCCCTACATGTGTCTCCCCCAATGTGTCACTACCCTTCCCCCCCTGAGTCGATGTACTATGTGTAAAAGAATCAGCAAGTTATGTAGCAACCTCAGATAATATTGGCCAAAAAATGTCTTCACACTGCTGTATGCTTGGAAAAAGATGAAAATAAAAAGTTGGAAAAAAAAACCCAACACTCACTGGGATAAGGAAATGAAAGTAATTGTCCTTGGAACGAAATAAATTGTCCTTTGCTTGCCAGTGCAAGAAATGCAGCCTTGGTTTTAAAAGTCCTGTGTTTATGTTGTTGTTAACCCCTTCACTCGTGGACGGGTTGCTGCTGTACTGGAACAAAGTCTTGCATCTTTATATCATGGATTAAAATTCAAGAATCACACTGGGAATAATTGGGAAGCCACATTTATAGACTGCCCAAAGCTATCTTTAACATGTGGATCCAATCCCCTCATGGGAACAAAAAAACCACGAATAGCCAAGTGACCCACAATTCATAAGACCGGTCAAAAGGGCTGTCATGTCAGGTTCACACCCATGCCACTTAGAATACCTGGGCTACACCCATTTCTTGGGGCCACTGTGTCTGGGCTCTGTCTTAAAGGTGTCACTAGCCTGACATCTGCTGTGCATCAGTATGCCAGTATTGTATACATTATGGGCCTCTGGGTCTTGTCATAATTGACACTCTTTTAGACAGGGGACTCTAAATATGTGTGAGCCTTTTGAGGCTCCATCATAAAAATAATTACAACCCTTTAAGGCTTGGTCATAAAAATACCGAAGCTCATTCACCCATATCACAGCTGGAGGTCCAAGTAATTCCTGCTTGGACTTACAAAAAAATACATCCTGCCTTACATTTAAGATCTGCTATCATGTGTTGGTTAAAGGGTATGGCAAGCAAGGCATCTTGTCTTTTACCCTCGCAGACAGGGAATGCATGGCAAATCAGGTATTAACCCTTTCCTCCCCGTCACACCTCCCCCACTCAAGACGCAGGGACTGCCCTGACCACCCCGTCCAGTGGCTGGGCAGGCCTGCCAGCTCTTGATGTTAGTAAGTCCTGAGGGCTGTCCTGGCGGGAAAGTCCATCAGCATTACCATGCTCACTTCCCTTCTTGTGCTGGATGGTGAAGTTCCACTCCTGTATGGCAAGATTCCAGCGCAAAAGTTTAGCATTTTCCCCCGACACCCTCTGTAACCAACTGAAAGGATTGTGGTCAGTTATTACTGTGAAATGTCTGCCATACAAATAAGGCTGTAACTTCTTTAGAGCCCACACTATGGCCAGACACTCCTTCTCAATGGTGGCATATGCCACCTCTCTAGGCAGCAGTTTGCGGCTTAGATATACTACCGGGTGCTCATCGCCCTCCTCCCCCACTTGGCTGAGTACAGCACCAATGCCAAAGTCTGAGGCATCAGTCTGCACCAGGAACTTTTTTGCATAGTCTGGAGCAGCAAGTATAGGAGCGCTGGCTAGTGCAGTCTTTAATGCTTGAAACGAGACCTCACAGGCAGGAGACCAGACTACCAGCACAGACTGTCGCTTCTGGGTCAAGTCAGTCAGGGGTTTGGCAATGGCGCTATACTGAGGGACAAACTTCCTGTAGTATACTGCGGTGCCTAGGAAAGCCATGACTTGCTTCTTGGTTTTGGGAATGGGCCACTGCACTATAGCTTCCACCTTAGCTGGTTCTGGCTTAAGATGCCCGCCACCCACCCTGTGCCCTGGGTACAATACCTCTGCCATCCCTATTGAGCATTTGGTGGGTTTCAACGTGAGTCCCGCTTCCCTAATCCTGGCTAGCACCGCAGCTACATGCACTAAGTGTGAGTCCCACGAATTACTAAAGACAGCAATGTCGTCCAGGTATGCCCTTGCAAACCCTTGCATACCTTCCAGCAAACGATTGACCAGGCGTTGAAAGGCAGCCGGTGCATTTTTCATCCCGAATGGCATCACTAGAAATTCATAGAGGCCACTTGGGGTAATAAATGCAGACTTCTCTCTTGCCTCCTGGGTCAAAGGGATCCTCCAGTACCCTTTACTGAAATCCATAGTCGTCAGATACCTTGCCCCCGCGAGTTCATCTAACCACTCATCCATGCGGGGCATGGGGTAGGCATCTGACACCGTGCCCGTATTGAGCTGCCGGTAGTCCACACAGAACCGGGTGGTTCTGTCCTTTTTAGGCACCAGGACTACCGGATAAGCCCAAGGGCTCTGGGACGGTACAATTACCCCTAGTGCCTGCATCTCTTCTACCTCCCTCTCTATACTGCCCTTCACCTCTGCTGACACTCTATAAGCGTGCTTATGCAGAGGTCTCAGATCCCCTGTCAGCACTGGGTGTTCTGTAATGTGTGTCTTCCCTGGCTTGTCTGAAAACAGAGCCCTATACTTCTCTAGCATAGCCCTGGCATCTGCTCTCTGCCTGACACTCAGCTGAGCCCCTATCTCCACCTGCTCTATGGTACCTCCCTGCCTAGCCTCCCCCAGGAGATCAGGCAGAGCATTACTCGCCGAATCCCCCATCGGTGGGCAGCAAATGGCCAGCACCGATGCCACACTCGGTGCTATGTCCTCCTTCAGCATGTTGATGTGATAAGTCTTATTTCTCCCTATCTCTGCATCTACCTGTACAACATAGTTGCACTCATTCATCTTTCGCAGAACCGGATACGGTCCCGACCAGGCAGCCATTGATTTGTTTTCCCGAATGGGCTTGAGAACAAGTACCTGCTGTCCTGGGATGAACTCTCTGCTACGGGCATTCTGATCATACCAAGTCTTCTGCTTGTTCTGAGCAGCCCTAAGGTTGTCCTGTGCCAACCCCATAAGCATCTCTAACCGGTCTCTGAGATCTATCACATACTGAAGCACAGACGCATCGGTAGTGGTAGAATGTAGCGCTTTCCTCACCAGCTGTGAACCCTGAGGGGTCCCACGAGATCCATAGCTACCCGCTGAAAGGGTTCCCCTATTACCGGTAACGGGTTCAGGGGTGCCTTCACACGGTCACCTGCCTTACCTACTCGCTGGCAGGCATCACAGGATCGGCAGAACTCTGCCGCCTCGCTGGATGCCCCCGGCCAGTAGTAACGCTGCAACAGCCGGGCACGCGTCCTAGCGACCCCGCTAGTGGAATGGAGTGGGCTACCCGCAACAACTGCTGCCTATATTCCCGGGGTACCACTAGCTGTCTCTTCCCCGTCCATACCTCATCTAACCCGGTGGTCCCTTGCTCTCTGTATAGGAGCCCACGGTACCACAAGAAGTAATCAGACCACTTGCTTGGCTTAGACTCGGACGCCCGCAGTCTCATGCCCTCCAAGCTGGGATCAGATCGCACCGCATCCCTAAACTGGGCACCTAACTCTGTTCACCTCCCGGTCACATCTGAGTCAGGGGGACAGGGAACAGTAAGTCAGTGTCAGAAAGCGACTGAGTCTGGCTTACCTGAGTGGTCTCTGCAGAGACTACTGGAACTGTAGGTCCCAAATGCAGGGGGCGGGCTGGTTCTGCTGCGATCCTTGCTGACTGGCTCCTGGTGATCGCTGCAACAGGTGCCAGCTCAGTGGTAAAAACACAGGTAACGTGTCCTAGGTCGTTACCCAGCAAGACCTCAGAATCTAACCCAGGCAAAACCCCCACCTCCCTCATGCCACGTCCGGCACCCCAGTCCAAAAAGACCCGGGCAACCTGGAGTGACCGCGGTCCTCCGTCTGGCATTGTCACTTGCATCCCGGTGCCCGGGAGCAAATCCTCTGGCCGCACCATATCAGGGCGAACCAGAGTCACGGTGGCACCGGAGTCTAGCAAGCCGTCCGCCTGCCGGTCTCCGATGGTCACCTTCCGCAGATGCTTCTGCCGGACATTGTTGGGCTGCATCCCGACTGGAGCAACCTGATTTCCCCCGCTCTCAGCTGCTGGTCCTGAGGTGGCAAGTGCAGTCTCTCCGCTGGGCATCCCTCTGTGGGCTGGTTCTACGGCTTTACTTGGCTCCTCTGTGTGTGCCGGTCGCACATGGCGACCGGCCTCGCAGCTGGTGAGCGTTGCCCCTGATGGGGTCCCTTGGACCGGTCCTGGTCCGGACCGTCTGGCCTGAGATGCCCGACCTTGTTGCAAGTGTAACACCGCCTCTCATGCTTGAACTCTGCAGCCTTGGGTACGCTGTTTGCTGCCACAGGCTGGTGTGTCCACGGAGGGGTAGTCAGCGCCCTGGGCCGCAGGGCCCGCTCTTTTGGATGCTACAGGGTCCTTCATTGCAACTCGGCTGGCCACATACTCATCTGCCATTCTCGCTGCATCCTCATAGGTCTGAGGTTTATGGTCATAGACCCATCCCCTCACATCTGTGGGAAGCTGCTGCAGCAGCTGCTCTTGAAAGAATAAGTCCAGCAGGGTATGGAATTTTGTAACCCCATTCCCCTCCACCCACTGAGTCCCGTGCAAAGCCATCCTACTGGCATAGGTGCTGTATGACTCTCCGGGGAGTACTACCCCTGTCCGGAACTTGCCCCTGTAAGATTCTGGTGTCAGGGCATAGTGGGTTAGCAGCTTGCTTTTCACATGACCGTAGTCATCGGCATCCACGCGTGGAATACCCATCACAATCTGTTTGGCTTTGCCAGATAACAGTGGTCGCAGTCTGACCACCCAGTCCCTTCTTGGAATTCGGAACCGGGAACACTGCGTCTCGAAGTCATTCAGGAACGCATCAAGGTCATCTGTGCCATCCATGAACTTGCTGAAGCTTTGATGATCCGCCCGGGAAAGACTTTGTTCCCCGTTTGCAAGGTAGGAGTTGTGGGTTCTTCTGAGCACTGCTGTCAGGAGCTGTACCCGCTCCGCAGTGCTAACACCCGTTCCCAATGTAGCCAGAAGTGCAGTGAGCCCAGGGACGGCACGCTCGGCAGCCGCAGCTGCTACCTCGTCCGCAACCCCTGGTGCCAAGCCACCCACGACCAGGGGGTCACTAGCACTCTCCTCATGTCCTTGCAGCCCCGGAGTTAGAGGAACCGCCTGCACTCCGGGCTAAATAGCGTCAGCCAACACAGCAGCTACGGGGACTTGCCCCTCTGGTAGGACCTTGCGGTCCTCATGATGCTCCAAATCCTCCTCCAGTTGTGCCTTCGACCTCCCATCTGTCGGTAAGCCAGACCCTGCACATCTCTCCACGACTTTCTTTCTGGTCCATGACCTGAACCTTCCTGAGCGATCGCTCATGGTGCCTTCGGGGTATGGGTGAAGGGAACAGTGAAGTCTCTCGTGCTGTTTAGAAGTGTGTGTCAGTTGCTACTTGTCTGAGGAGCTCGCAAGCTACAAGGTCCTCACTATATTACAGAGCCCGCAGGAAACTGCAATATAGGTTCAATCAGTATACCACCAGCTGCCACCAGTTTTTTAAATGCTTGTTTCGATGACATCAACTTTTATCAACACATTTATATTTCTGGGTACTTGATTGAACAGAACAAGTTGCAAAATAAATTGCGATTTATTTCCTTAATAGACAAACACACGACATCTGCAGAATACACTTAAAACAACACTCTCACTGGGATAAGGAAATGAAACAAATTATCCTTGGAACGAAAGAAATTGTCCTTTGCTTGCCAGTGCAAGAAATGCAGCCTGTGGTTATGTGGTTGTTAACCCCTTCACTCCTGGACTGCTTGCTGCTGTACTGGAACAAAGTCTTGCATCTTTACATCATGGATTAAAATTCAAGAATCACACTGGGAATAATTGGGAAGCCACATTTATAGACTGCCCAAAGCTATCTTTAACATGTGGATCCAATCCCCTCGTGGGAACAAAAAAACCCACGAATAGCCAAGTGACCCACAATTCATAAGACCGGTCAAAAGGGCTGTCCGGTGGGCAGGGCGCATGGGTCAGGTTGACGCCCATGCCACTTAGCATACCTGGGCTACACCCATTTCTTGGGGCCACTGTGTCTGGGCTCTGTCTTAAAGGTGTCACTAGCCTGACATCTGCTGTGCATCAGCATTCCAGTATTGTATACATTATGGGCCTCTGGGTCTTGTCATAATTGACACTCTTTTAGACAAGGGGACTCTAAATCTGTGGGAGCCTTTTGAGGCTCCATCATAAAAATAATTACAACCCTTTAACGCTTGGTCATAAAAATACCGAAGCTCATTCACCCATATCATAGCTGGAGGTCCAAGTAATTCCTGCTTGGACTTACAAAAAAATACATCCTGCTTTACATTTAAGATCTGCTATCATGTGTTGGTTAGAGGGTATGGCAAGCAAGGCATCTTGTCTTTTACCCTCGCAGAAAGGGAATGGCCTGCACATGGGGAATAAAAATGGCGGGGACAGAACAACAACAGTAATGCATGGCAAATCAGGTATTAACCCTTTCCTCCCCGTCACTGTATGTATGTATGTATGTATGTATGTTACAGTATATCAGTGTTTAATAAAATGTAATGTTTGTATGGGGGAGAACCAGTAACACAAGAACAGACTCTTTGTTCCTGTAAGGAATTGGGGAACACGTCCCCTGCTGCGTGTTCCCTCTGTACCTGCTATATCCCAAGTCCCCGCGCTGGTTGCTGAGCGTGCGCGCATCCCCGCTCTTTTTACAGAGCACACACGCTGTTCTTCAAGCCATGCCACGGAGCTTAACTCCCTCGCGGCGCGCACACAGGACGTCGTGCAATGCTCCGCGGCAAGTGTTGACACTAATGCCACTTGTCTCCTGCAGCCTATCCCAGCCCCCACGCAGGCCGCGCCTCCGCCTCCTGTTCCATTGGTTCTCACTTCCTTTTAGTACTCAGCTCTCACTCTCTTGCATTGCTGAGCATAACTTGTTGTAGTTTCATTTTTACAATATACATCTACAGTTTACTTTCATCCTGAAGTGTTTGTGATATGCCAACTTACCTCTCCTTCATGACCTTTTGTAAGACAGTTTGTGCAACAGTAACTTTTTTTTAATCTCTTCTAGTACAAAGACAAGCTCCAATAATCCATACATGCCAATACTGCAAGGTTTCTATTAGCATTCAGGATTACCGCCTCAAACATCTGAAGTTCAAACACCCAAATGAGAATATGGAAAAGATGAGGACAGAACAATCTTGCAACATTCCAATAAATATGACAGAAAATGCATCTTCCAACCAGTCGAGGCAATTAATGAACAATGTAACTGCTTCTCATTCCAAAAGATATATATTAGCAGCTGCCATAGGAAAAGATCTTGGAGAAAGTGGGAAGAGTCTGACTTGGTTATCAGATCAGAACCTAAAGAAGAGGACACAGACCAGGGAGAGACCGCATGTATGTGGGGAATGTGAGAAGGGATTTAGTCAGTTATCCAACCTGATCAGACACAAGAAGACACACACAGGGGAGAGACCCCATTTATGTGGGGAATGTGGGAAGGGATTTAGTGAATCATACGTCCTGGGCATACACATGAGGACACACACAGGGGAGAGACCGCATGTATGTGGGGAATGTGGGAAGGAATTTTGTCAGTTATCCAACCTGATCAGACACAAGAAGACACACACAGGGGAGAGACCCCATTTATGTGGGGAATGTGGGAAGGGATTTAGTCTGTTATCCCACCTGAACATACACATGAGGACACACACTGGGGAGAGACCGCATGTATGTGGGGAATGTGGGAAGGGATTTAGTCAGTTATCCATCCTGAACACACACATGAGGACACACACTGGGGAGAGACAGCATGTATGTGGGGAATGTGGGAAGAGATTTAGTCAGTTATCCATCCTGAACACACACATGAGGACACACACTGGGGAAAGACTGCATGTATGTGGGGAATGTGGGAAGAGATTTAGTATGTTATCCAGTCTGAAAACACACATGAGGACACACACTGGGGAGAGACCGCATGTATGTGGGGAATGTGGGAAGAGATTTAGTGTGTTATCCAGTCTGAACACACACATGAGGACACACACTGGGGAAAGACCGCATGTATGTGGGGAATGTGAGAAGGGATTTAGTATGTTATCCAGTCTGAACTCACACATTAGGACACATACAGGGGAGAGACCGCATGTATGTGGGGAATGTGGGAAGGGATTTAGTATGTTATCCAGTCTGAACTCACACATTAGGACACACACAGGGGAGAGACCGCATGTATGTGGGGAATGTGGGAAGGGATTTAGTGCTTTATCCAGCCTGATCAAACACAAGAGGACACACACAGGGGAGAGACCGCATGTATGTGGGGAATGTGGGAAGGGATTTAGTGTGTCATCCAACCTGAACAAACACCTGAGGACACACACTGGGGAGAGACCGCATGTATGTGGGGAATGTGGGAAGGGATTTAGTCAGTTATTCAACCTGAACACACACATGAGGACACACACTGGGGAAAGACCGCATGTATGTGGGGAATGTGGGAAGGGATTTAGTCGGTTATCCATCCTGAACACACACATGAGGACACACACTAGGGAAAGACCGCATGTATGTGGGGAATGTGAGAAGGGATTTAGTCTGTTATCCATCCTGAACACACACATGAGGACACACACTGGGGAGAGACCGCATGTATGTGGGGAATGTGGGAAGGGATTTAGTATGTTATCCAGTCTGAACTCACACATTAGGACACACACAGGGGAGAGACCGCATGTATGTGGGGAATGTGGGAAGGGATTTAGTTATTTATCCAGCCTGATCATACACAAGAGGACACATACAGGGGAGAGACCGCATGTATGTGGGAAATGTGGGAAGGGATTTAGTCAGTTATCCATCCTGAACACACACATGAGGACACACACTGGGGAGAGACCGCATGTATGTGGGGAATGTGGGAATGGATTTAGTGTGTTATCCAGTCTGAACTCACACATTAGGACACACACAGGGGAGAGACCGCATGTATGTGGGGAATGTGGGAAGGGATTTAGTCAGTTATCCATCCTGAACACACACATGAGGACACACACTGGGGAGAGACCGCATGTATGTGGGGAATGTGGGAAGGGATTTAGTGTGTTATCCAGCCTGAACACACACAAGAGGACACATACAGTGGAGAGACTTATCTCTAAAGCCAGGCATGTTTAGGGATAACCAGCTACTAAGACGCTCACATAGAAATGCAAATATGTATTTGTTACTCTAAATCACAGTGAAAAGTGACTTTAGTTTATGGTGCCTAAAACGAGCATTTTAAAAAGCTAAAAAAGTTATAACTTTTTAAATACAGGTTATTTCCAAGCTGATTCTAATAAAATGTGCATTCCCCATTATGCTGAAGTGGTCTGTAGCCTCACTTACTGTAGCTGTGAATTGCATTAGTTACGCCGCGACCAATTGGCTTCTGGCATTAGGCCACAGACGACCTCCCGACCAACAGCCGTTTCTAGTGTAAGTTTTATTACTGTTTTCGGTAGGGGGTTAATTTAAGGGGTTTCCGGTTAGGGGCTTTTAGGGTAAGGGCTTAAGGTTGGGGGTTTAGGGTATGGGTGGGCTTAGGATATAGGGGTTTTAGGGTAGGGGGTTTAGGCACTTACCTTAGTGGTGAAGTAGCCAGTGGTGGGGTGAGTCGCAGCGAAACGGCAGCGACCTAGTGTCCTGTGAATACTGAGGTAGAGGACAGAGACAGACTAACGTCCCCAATGAGGGACATCAATGCAGCCGCCTTTACATACTGTATGTTATGTTCCTTTAATATGTCTAGAGAGCAGCAAGGGCTGACCATCTATTTACCAGGTTACACGTTGAAATGAAAGTGCACCTGAGGGGGTTAAGTGTCGCTATATATATATATATATATATATATGCAGTGGAAGCGCTGTATGCTGGGTGACAATGGGGAAAGACGGTTGCAGACCTGTCTAAGACATGCAAATGAACATACAGTAATATTTACAGTTGCTTTATGCTTTACTGTGGAGGGTTTTTGTCACTTTTTTTACCCACCATAACCTTAATGACAGTGGTGATTACCTAGTCTAGTCTCAAACCTGCTTGCCATTAAGACCAGCCTCACACTGATGATACCCATCAAGGTTGAAACATGTATGTGAGTAGGTCTAATGGCTTTGCATCTCATCCCAGCCTCTGTTTAAAAGCTGGGTGACAGTGGGGAAAGACAGGGTTGCAGACCTGTCTAAGACATGCAAATGAACATACAGTAATATTTACAGTTGCTATATATATATATATATATTTATATATACAGGCATACCCCGGTTTAAGTACACTCACTTTAAGTACACTCGCGAGTAAGTACATCTCGCTCAATAGGCAAACGGCAGCTCACGCATGCGCCAGTCAGCACGTCCTGAACAGCAATACCGGCTCCCTACTTGTACCGAAGCTTGTGCGCAAGCGGGGAGACTATAGAGCCTGTTACAAATGCGTTATTTCCATCAGTTATGTACGTATATGACGTTTGCAGTACAGTACATGCATCGATAAGTGGGAAAAAGGTAGTGCTTCACTTTAATTACATTTTCGCTTTACATACATGCTCCGGTCCCATTGCGTACGTTAATGCGGGGTATGCCTGTATATGTAAGGGGGTCACTCCTGGTTTCCCTGATGTCCCTTTTCCCCCTCTCTTACCCCTGTGGCAGTGGGGGAAGGGGACGGCAACTTCTCCCGGTTGGCGCCACCATCTTGGTTGTGACGCGAGGTTCGCGCAATGCGCAGAGGTTGTCAAGGGTAGCGGTGGCCATTACAAGTGTGCAGGAGCTCTGGGAAGTTGCGCAGGCGCAGTTAAGCGTGGTGGCGGCCATTACAGCTTCGCACAGGCGCAGGAGAGATCGCGCACGCGGTCCCCATAGGAAAGAGGTCCTGAATGGACTACATCTCCCAGCAGCCTCTGGGAAATGCCCTATGATCCCTGTCGCCTGCAGCCAGCCAGCCAGCCACTGAGACTTGCAGATTCTCTGCAGCAGGGGATTTGATACTATGTTGTGAAGCACATGGGTCAGTCAGGCTGAGGATACAGATGGGGAAAGAAGGGGGGCAGAGAGCTGCGAGCTTTTGCCCTAGGCCAGGAATCCCCAGGCTAGAATTGAGGCCCTGACTTCCCATTAGTGAGGGTGGGTGGTTACAGGGACAGGCGCTAGGATAGGGACCTGTCACATTAGAGAAGGAGAAGGAGCTCTGCGTGTGGTGAGGCAAGTAGCCCCTACATTAGGCCCTATACCCCAGGCCCAGTTAGTCCCTGAGTCATCGAAAGGTTGGAGCTGCTACAGGGACATGCCCTAGATAGGGAACGGATTCCCTCAGCAGTCAAGTGTGTTATAAGATAGTCAGCGACACAGCTGTGTGCATGTGGCCTGGCAAGTTTGGTCTGGGAACAGACCTCTTCAGGAAAGAGACAGTCTTCACGGTGGGAGCATCTGACGGGGCAGTGGATATTTGCAGTTGAGTGCAAATAGCCGCACGGCTATTCGCACTCAGTAGGAAATAAAATGGAAAAAAAATAAACATCCCAGCCAGGAATTGAACCCTGGCCCACTCTGTTAATGGCCTGGAGCATTACCACTGAGCTATAAGACTTTCTGATGCTTTTGTAGTGAATAAAGGCATAGAAGCCTATTGACATTACAGTGTTCATAGCAGCTCGGCTATTCGCACTCAGTTAAGTTGAGTGCAAATAGCCGCATGGCTATTCGCACTCAGTGGGAAATAAAATGGAAAAAAAAGACAGAACACTCCCCTATTGACATTCTATACCCCCTGCATCTGTAATCAGCACGGGAGGCGGGGCTAGTCCATCATCCCCGTTGGATGTTTGCTGTCACGTGACCGCTCCTCCGCTCCCCTCAGCGCGTATATTTAAACTTCAGCCAATGAGGGCGAACCAGCCGCGGGACGTCATGGCCATGCCCCCACAAACCTACCACGTCATGGCCACGCCCCCTCCTGTCGCAAACGTCTCTCCACTCAGACCGCAGATCGCGGTCTAGCGATGTACATGCGCCGCCCCCGCCGGTGCGTGCCACAGTGCTGACTGGGGACTCAGCCTAAAACCGCGCTGATTACAGATGCAAGGGGGTATACAATGTCAATAGGGAGTGTTCTGTCTTTTTTTTCCTACTGAGTGCGCATAGCCGTGCGGCTATTTGCACTCAACTTAACTGAGTGCGAATAGCCGAGCTGCTAGGAACACTGTAATGTCAATGGGATTCTATGCCTTTATTCACTAGAAAAGCAGCAGAAAGTCTTATAGCTCAATGGTAATGCTCCAGCCCATTAACAGAGTGGACCAGGGTTCGATTCCTGGCTGGGATGTTTATTTTTTTTCCATTTGATTTCCTACTGAGTGCGAATAGCCGTGCGGCTATTTGCACTCAACTGTGAATAGCCGTGCGGCTATTTGCACTCAACTTTGAATATCCACTGCCGTCTGGCGGGACATCACCCCACACAGAGGCAGGTTTCATCGCAGAATCAGCGGATCCTTTGTGAAGATTCATCATACCCAGTGTGGACACACTCGGCAGGTACAGTCACCAAGTGCACAACCATTACCGGTACCACACAGGCACTGATCTCGCCTAAGGTTGCATAACTCTTGGGACACTTGGGACTCAGGGAATAAGGTGTGGGGGGTACAAGGCCCTGCGAGGTGTGTGGCTAGTTGTGTCTTCAGTGGGTAGAGTGATAAGATATTATCATAGAGTTATAAGTCAGTACATTAGAGCGTTAAGAGATATGTTATGTTCAGTAAAGCCCTTTGCTATTTCACATCCAGTGTTTGTGTTCATTTTGTGTGTCCTGCGAGGAACAACTCCCGCTCTGCTGGAAGCCATCGCAGGTGGAGGCGCTGCACCATATAGTAGTAGTAAGAGTAATTCTCACCCCAGATTTCCCGTGGCGGAAGCTCAGCCCTCATGGTTGCCAAACAGGTACAGCACCACACTGATAAGTAGTCGGATACACCTACCCACCTCAATCTCACTTAGGGTGGGGTAAGAGGGCTACATATACATATACACACATTATATATATATATATATATATATATATATATATATATATATATATATATATATATATATATATATATATATATATATATATATATATATATACTAGCTGAGAGACCCGGCGTTGCCCGGATGTAAATGCGTAATAGGTCGTATTATTTATAAATTGTGGAACAATAGGTGAGTATTTGTTGTAAAGGTTGGATAATAATGTTGAAAAGAAAGATGGAAGAAAATGTAATACGATGTTGTATAAAAATGGTTTATTGCAAACACAGCACAGTACAATGTATATTTTGGTGACATAAGTGATGTGAAAATGTGAGGCGTGTCCTGCTAGGGTGTGAGGCGGCGTGTGTGTGGCGAGTGCGGGTGACAGCTGGTCAGTGATATTGTTGCGTAGGGGCAGGATGCGCCAGGTGTGTGTCGAGTGTGTGGGGTGGGTGAGAGGCGGCGGGTGTGTGTCGAGTGTGTGGGGTGGGTGAGAGGCGGCGGGTGTGTGTCGAGTGGCGGGTGTCTGTTGAGTGCGTGCGGCGGCTGTGTGGCGCGGGGATGTGAGCGGTGGGCGGGTGAAAGGCAGAAGTGCGGGTGGGCGAAAGGCAGAGGCGGGAGGGCGGACGAAAGGCGTTGAAGGAGGGGAGGTGAGGTCGGAGGGGTGGTGGGGGTGGTGAAGGGGGGCGGAGGGGAGGTGAGGATGGGTGGTGAGGGAGGGGTGGTGGGGGGTGGTGAGGGGAGGTGAAGGGGGGGCGGAGGGGAGGTGAAGGGGGGGTGACGGGAGGTGAAGGGGGGGTGACGGGAGGTGAAGGGAGGGGGGGGGTGACAGGAGGTGAAGGGAGGGGGGGGGGGTGACAGGAGGTGAAGGGAGGGGGGGGGGTGACAGGAGGTGAAGGGAGGGGGGGGGTGACAGGAGGTGAAGGAGGGGGGGGTGACAGGAGGCGAAGGGGGGGGTGACAGGAGGTGAAGGGAGGAAGGGAAGGGGGAGGTGGAGGAGAGGAAGGGGAAGAGGGAGGTGGGGGAGGAGGGAGGAGAAGGGGGGAGGGGGGAGGTGGGGGAAAGGGTGAAGGGGGGAGGTAAGGGTGAAGGGGGGGAGGGGTGAAGGGGGAAAGGGGGTAAAGGTGGGGGAGGAGAAAAGGGGGAAAGGTGGGGGAGGAGGGAAAGGGGGGAAAGAGGGGGGAAGAGGGGGGGAGGGGGGGAAGAGGGGTGGAGGGGGGAAGGGGGTGGAGGGGGGGAAAGAGGGGAGAGGGGGGATGGGAAAGGGGGAGGTGGAGGAGGGGAAGTGAGGAGGGTAAGGGGGAGGTGAGGAGGGTAAGGGGGGAGGTGAGGAGGGTAAGGGGGGAGGTGAGGAGGGTAAGGGGGGAGGTGAGGAGGGTAAGGGGGAGGTGAGGAGGGGAAGGGGGAGGTGGAGGAGGGGAAGGGGGGGGAGGTGGAGGAGGGGGGAGGTGGAGGAGGGAAGGGGGGAGATGGAGGAGGGGAAGGGGGGAGATGGAGGAGGGGAAGGGGGAGATGGAGGAGGGGAATGGGGGAGGTGGTGGAAGGGGGGAAGGTGGGGGAGGTGGTGGGAAGGAGGGGGAGGTGGTGGGAAGGGGGGAGGTGGTGGGAAGGGGGAGGAGGGGGGTGGTGGGAAGGGGGGAGGTGGTGGGAAGGGGGGAGGAGGGGGGAGGTGAGAAGGGGGGGGAGGTGTGGAAAGGGGGGGGGGAGGTGGTGGAGGAGGGGGGAGGTGGTGGGAAGGGGGGGAGGTGGTGGGAAGGTGGGAAGGGGGGGAGGTGGTGGGAGGTTGTAAGGGGGAGTGAAGGGAAGGTGAAGGTGGGGGGTGGAGGGGAGGTGAAGGGGGGGGGGGGTGGAGGGGAGGTGAAGGGGGGGGTGGAGGGGAGGTGAAGGGGGGGGTGGAGGGGAGGTGAAGGGGGGGGGGGTGGAGGGGAGGTGAAGGGGGGGTGGAGGGGAGGTGAAGGGGGGGGGGTGGGGGGTGGAGGGGAGGTGGAGGGGGGTGGAGGGGGAGGTGAAGGGGGGGTGGAGGAAAGGTGAAGGGGGGGTGGAGGGGAGGGGATGTGGAGGGGAGTGTGGAGGGGGTGGGTGAGGGGTGTGGGGTGGGAGGGGTGGTGGAGGGATGTGGAAGTGAGGTCGAGTTGAGGGTGGGTGAGGGGGAAGGCCGCCTCACCCGTCCGGCAGCTCCACGTGGATCTGAGGCGGGAGGCAGCGTGTTGTGGCCGCTCCCCCGCTGACTGTAGCGGCGCCGGGGGGGGGGGGGTGGAGGGGAAGTGAGTGAGGGGAGGTGATCACTCCGCTCCCCCGCTGAGTGTAGCGGCGCCGGGGGGGGGGGGTGGAGGGGAAGTGAGTGAGGGGAAGTGAGTGAGGGGAGGTGATCACTCCGCTCCCCCGCTGAGTGTAGCGGCGCCGGGGGGGGTGGAGGGGAAGTGAGTGAGGGGAGGTGATCACTCCGCTCCCCCGCTGACTGTAGCGGCGTCGGGGGGGGTGGAGGGGAAGTGAGTGAGGGGAGGTGATTCACTCGCTCCCCCCGCTGAGTGTAGCGGCACCGGGGGGGTGGAGGGGAAGTGAGTGAGGGGAGGTGA